>NW_023331493.1:0-38767 GCF_011100685.1 Canis lupus familiaris
AAATGTTTTCCTTGTTTATGATTTAAAAAGGAATGTAGTTCAGCTTAAATATCGGGGCCATATAATTTTTAAAAAATCATCTTCAGAAGTTGATTTTCTTATATGTGTTTTCTATTTTATTTTATTTGTAAAAGATTTTACTTATTGATTTGTGAGAGACACAGAGACACAGGCAGAGGGAGAAGCAGGCTCCCCATAAAAAGCCCAATGTGGGGCTGGATCCTGGGCCAGAATCACCCCTGAGCCAAAGTTAGACACTCAGCTTCTCAATCACCCAGGTGTCCCTGTGTTTCCTATTTTAATTTAGATAATAAGGCATATGTCATCAATCTCGAAGTGATTTGCTATTTGGTTAGTCCCCCAGACTCCTTTCAGGTTTTATCCACAGATTAGAAATTATAGGGATCTTTCACTTTATGTGTTTTATGCGGATGCTTATTCATCTGCTCCTCTTGGTTCTTCATTAGAGAACCAAACTTTTTGAAGTGAAGTTGAGTAAGGTATAGACAGAATTCTAGTAAGGGGCAGTTGCCACTTGAGGAAGTCTTAAGAATCACTTTATTTTTTTTAACTCTTTTTTTTAAGATTTTATTTATTCATAAGAGACACAGAGAGAGACAAAGAGACAGAGAGAAAGTCAGAGACACAGCAGAGGGAGAAGCAGGCAGGGAGCCCACAGTGGGACTTGATCCTGTCGGATCAAGCCTTGGCCCAAAGGCAGTGCTAAACTGCTGAGCCACTCAGGCTGCCCAATTTTTAAAACCTTTTTATCAGGGACGCCTGGGTGGCTCAGTGCTTAAGCATCAGCCTTCAGCCCAGGGTGTGATCCTGGAGTCCCGGGATCGAGTAGCACTTTGGGCTCGCTGCATGGAGCCTGTTTCTCTTTCTGCCTATGTCTCTGCCTCTGTCTGTCTCTCTGTCTCATGAATAAATAAAATCTTTAAAAAATCCATCAAATGCCTCTTTTGTGCCAACCACGGGACTATGTGCCTTGTTCTTTTGCATTCTTATAACAGTCATATTAACCACCACTTGTCTTGCTTTAACTGTACTTTGAGATAACTGTGGATTCATGTGTGAAATACATAATACAGATCCCGTGTACACTTGACCCTGCTTCCTCATCTCGCATAGTTATGGTAACCATGTGGGTACATCGCCACTAACGTAGTCCCTTAGGCTTTTTCAGATTTTACATACCTTGTGTATGTGCATACGTTTGTGTATTTTTTCCTGTCCAGTTTACTACATGTGTAGATTACCGTTTCTTTTGAACATATGATGGAAAGAAGGCTGAGGTAAGTTATGGGAGGTAAATGAAGTATAGACCTGGTTTGACTCTAGGTCTGTTTGACTCAGAGTTTTGATTTTTCAATAGCAGTAGCGATGGACACTCCTGGTTGGTGCAGTGGGTTGAGTGTCTGACTCTTGGTCTCAGCTCCAGCCATGATCAGGGTCATGATTTGGAGCTTCGTGTCAAGCTCCATGCTGAGCGTGGAGTCTGCTTAAGATTCTGTCTCTCTCTGCCCCTGTCCCCTGCCTCTCTGTAAAATAAATTAATCTTTAAAAAATAAATCATGATGAATAACTAATAATAGCAACAATAGCTGAAGCTCACTGAGTTACATATGAAACAGACTATTTGGGACACCTTACAAATATTTTTATGAAATCATCAATAAGTGCTAGGTTAGGCATGATGCCAGGTTTTTAAGGGAATAAGTGTAAATCATCAAGAATACTTAGAATGTAATAGGGAGACATTTTCTTCCCCCTAAAGTAGAATAGATCTTTATGGCCACATGCAATCCCAGGAATGTTTGAGTTTAATGTCTCAAGTTACAGATCCAACTTTCCAAGGGAAAATGAATACATTTGGTGAATGATCACTGATTATCAGAATATGATAATACTTTAGGAAGATAATAGACTAATCAGCAGGCCATAATTTACGATTCTTTTAGTTACATATCTTGTAAAGCTGTCCCTGTGATGAACAGCAGCACTTCTTCAGAGCAGGAATTACAACATGCTCCTGTGTCATAGATCCCAGGAGGTTTCGGTGCTCTTGTAGACAGCAGACAGAAATAAAAGGAAGTTTCTCCTTTTTTACCTTGTATAATCCCACTGGAAAGTGAAACGTGTGCTGAGAGTTGATACTTCTAGGTCACCTCCCTGAAGAGGCCCCGGGCAGGCACTTGTAACAGTTCTTGGACAGGACTGACGGCCCCCAAAGGAGGTGGGAGGGTTTCTGCAACAGGCTACTGGTGGAACAGGGCACTACTGTCTAGCCCCAAGAAGCTTCTAGTGAGGAGGGCCCCGAGGAACCTGCATCCTTTTCCTTAACTCTTTCAGAGGTTACGGCATATGCTCAGATTGGAGTTAAAGGTAAACTCAGTTCTGTGTAGCTTGTGGTTGTTGCTTTTGAAAAATGAGCAGCTACAAGAAAGCAACACCAAGTATGGTTTAGTAGGCCTTAGCTTTTTGGAACTTGAATTTGGATGTAGATAACCCAAATGGTTTTGAAGCTATATATCATTAGGAACTCTTTGGAAACCACAAAACCTTTTTAATGGGCCACTCTATCAATTTTCTGCTCTTCTAAGGAAGTTATTCCTATTCATGACTCCTTTTGATCTTTGGCTAACACTGAGACAATAGTAGTGACAATTTAGTTTTCTTCTTCCTCTGAAAGCTTGTACACGTTTTCTGCCTCGGGTTGTGTCCACTTGGATGCCTGGAGAATGTTGACAAACGAAAGGTTAGGCTAGCCTGTTGATGCTGCATATTTGATTGGGCTGTAAAAGTCAAAAAGGTTCCTTGGCTTCCGCGGAGAAGCGTTCTGCTTGATGGTCCAGAATACTGATCCAGTAAAAACGACATGTTCCAGCCATCCTTCACACACACCTTAAGTGAAATTAATGAGATCACTCTATGATTACGCTTTGTGTTTTATTTTTCACTTTCTAGGTCTGTATGAGCTGTTGGCTGTTCTGCCAGTCCAGCTGGGGCCACGTGTGGACAGCCAGGAAGACCTGACCTTCCTCTGGGATATGTTTGGTGAGAAAAGCCTGCATTCACTGGTAAAGGTAAAAACCATGCTGATGTCAGATTCTCTTGGTGGGAAAACATGGAAAAACATTTTGAGTGCTGTCTCATAAACCAGAGATCAAATTGTTGCCTTCTGCAAGGCAGAACAAATCAGCCTTGTTCCGTGATGAGCATGGAAGTTGTTAAAGATTTTACCAAAAATACCTAGATGATTTCCCTTAATGGTGGTGATCTGGCTGTGTGCACTAATGAAGCCAACGTATGCCTGCCCTTGTTTAGAAGAAGAATATGAAATAATAGCAGGAAGGTATAGGCTCCTTATGGACAACATTCATGAGCTGGAATTTAGCTTGAGTAATGAATGGTCACAACAAAAATTAGAAGGAATATATTTTCTGAGGTTAAGGAT
Organism: Canis lupus familiaris; assembly: GCF_011100685.1. Taxonomy (NCBI): domain Eukaryota; kingdom Metazoa; phylum Chordata; class Mammalia; order Carnivora; family Canidae; genus Canis; species Canis lupus. Next base: position 3,461 of record NW_023331493.1, read on the forward strand.
GGCAGCAGTTCATAGCCACATTAATTTAAAATAATTACCTTTCCACACCAATCTTAAGATAATTGTTCCAACTCTCTGAAGAAAGTCCATGGTATTTTGATAGGGATTGCATTAAATGTGTAAATTGCCCTGGGTAACATTGACATTTTCACTATATTAATTCTTCCAATCCATGACCATGGAGTATTTTTCCATCTCTTTATGTCTTCCTCAATTTCTTTCAGAAGTGTTCCCTAGTTTTTAGGTTGGTTCGTTTATTCCTAGGTATCTTAGGCTTTTGGGTGCAATTGTAAATGGGACTGACTCCTTAATTTCTCTTTCTTCAGTCTCATTGTTAGTGTATAGAAGTGCCACTGACTTCTGGGCATTGATTTTGTATCCTGCCACACTGCCAAATTGCTGTATGAGTGCTAGCAATCTTGGAGTGGAGTCTTTTGGGTTTTCTATGTACAGTATCATGTCATCAGTGAAGAGGGAGAGTTTGACTTCTTTGCCAATTTGAATGCTTTTTATTTCTTTTTGTTGTCTTATTGCTGAGGCTAGGACTTCTAGTACTATGTTGAATAGCAGTGGTGAGAGTGGACATCCCTGTCTTGTTCTTGATTTAGGGGAAAGGCTCACAGTGTTTCCCCATTGAGAATGATATTTGCTGTGGGCTTTTCATAGGTGGCTTTTAAGATGCTGAAGAATGTTCCCTCTATCCCTACACCCTGAAGAGTTTTGATCAGGAATGGATGCTGTATTTTGTCAAATGCTTTCTCTGCATCTATTGAGAGGATCATGTGGTTGTTGTTTTTTTCTCTTGCTGATATTATCAATCACATTGATTGCTTTACGAGTGTTGAAGCAGCCTTGCATCCCGGGGATAAATCCCACTTGGTCATGGTGAAGCATCTTCTTAATGTATTGTTGAATCCTAGTGGCTAATATCTTGTTGAGAGTTTTTGCATCCGTGATCGTCAAGGATATTGGTCTATAATTCTCCTTTTTGGTGGGGTCTTTGTGTGGTTTTGGAATTAAGGTGATGCTGGCCTCGTAGAATGAGTTTGGAAGTACTCCATCTCCTTCTGTCTTTCCGAATATCTTTAGTAGAATATGTATGGTTTCTTCTTTATTTTTTAAAGATTTATTTATTTATGATAGACATATATAGACAGAGGCAGAGACACAGAAGGAGGGAGAAGCAGGTTCCATTCAGGAGCCTGACGTGGGACTCGATCTCAGGTCTCCAGGATCAGGCCGTAGGCTGTAGGCGGTGCTAAACCACTGCGCCACCGGGGCCTGGTTTCTTTCCCTGGTTTCTTCTTTAAACGTTTGATAGAATTCCCCTGGTAAGCCATCTGGCCCTGGACTTTTGTGTCTTGGGAGGTTTTTGATGACTGCTTCAATTTACTCCCTGGCTATTGGCCTGTTCAGGAAACAACAAATGCTGGAGAGGATGTGGAGAAAGGGAAACCTTCTTGCACTGTTGGTGGGAATGTCAATTGGTGCAGCCACTCTGGAAAACTGTGGAGGTTCCTTAAAGAGTTAAAAACAGATCTGCCCTACATACGACCCAGCAATTGCACTGCTGGGGATTTACCCCAAAGATACAGGTGCAGTGAAATGCCGGGACACCTGCTCTCTGATAATTTATAGCAGCAATGTCCACAATAGCCAAACTGTGGAAGAAGCCTTTGTGTCCATCAAAAGATGAATGGATAAAGAAAATGGGATCTATGTATACAGTGGAATATTACTCAGCCATTAGAAACAAGTACCCACCATTTGCTTCCATGTGGATGGAACTGGAGGGTATTACACTGCGTGAAATAAGTCCGTCGGAGAAGGACAAATGTTATATGATCTCATTCATTTGGGGAATATAAAAAATAGTGAAACGGAATAAAGGGGAAAGGAAAAAAAACAAGTGGGAAATATCAGAAATATCTCACAGACCATGAGACTACTAACTCTGGGAAACGAAGAAGGGGTGGTGGAAGGGGAGGTGGGTGGGCGGTGGGGGTGACTGGGTGATGGGCACTGAGGGGGGCACCTGATAGGATGAGCATTGGGTGTCATGGTATATGGTGGCAAATTGAACTCCAGTAAAAAATAATAAATAAATAAAATAAATAAATAAGTAAATAAAAATAAGTAAGTAAACGAAAATTACCTTTGACAAGGTCAACTGAAATTTGAAGAAGTTGCTTTTTTTTTTTTCCCCACAACGCCATTGAAATGGTATTTTGTGTATAAATACATGAAAGTTCAAAACGAAGAAAAAGAGTTTCTGGAGCTGGTTCTTGGTAAAGCATCATGCCATGGAAATGGTCAGCCACCAGAAATGAGGTCTTGCCACACAGCAATGCTGGGAGTGATCAGAAATCTTAAAATAGTAAAATTAGATTAAGAAGCTTAGTTTTGCTTCTGGAGATATGAATTGCATTTTTTTTTCATTTAACTCAAGCTGAAAAAAAAGATGTGAGTCTTACCTGAGTCTGTAGGAAATTGATACCTGTGGTGCCTTAGCTCTATCTGCACCAAAACCAAACTCAGGTGAATTTGCTATGGTTGTCTGTCACGAGAGAAGGATGTTACTGATGTATAGTATTTGAAAATCAGCCACTTCCAATGTGCTTTTGCTTCACAGGCTAGAAGAAATCTTAGTCCATTTTTTCCCATCAAATTGGCTGAAATTTGCCTGCCTCAAGCAGTAGCAACTCTCAAGAAATGAAAAAGTTGAGATGTGGCATTTTCCTAACAATACATGTAAAGACTAGAGTGCTTGATTTAGTTTTTATGGAATTGCCACGGTACCTTTGTGTATCGTTGTGTTCATCAGCACCCCTTAACCATTAAACAGACATGCCCAAAACAATGCATGCATGTGTGTCTCTATTTAGTTGTAATGTGGCCACTGTTTCCTTCCTATAAAATGGAAATTATAATGTTAACAAGGTGGTTTGTGAGTTTCAAATACAATAGTGAAGATCTTCTTTCTTTGATAGTTACATAGGTTAGGCAAATACAAGCAGGCATTTAGTATTAAATTATAGCACGTGAAAGACCAAAAAGTAGTGATAGGTGGTTGTTATTTCTACTAAGAAAAGGACACTAATTTTTTTTCAAAGTCTTAGTTACACTAGCTCTTGAGTTTTAAGCTTGGTGGTTTTTCAAAGTAAATGTGACTAGTAAGTGGCGAGGAAGCATAGTCACTGATATCCTGGTTTTAGAAAAGCAATGAGTAAACAAATTGATGTTGCTAGCATTTAAGTGGCACAGTAGCATGTGTACTATTACAAGGATCTTTCTGTAATTGCTGTAAAATGTGCTTTTAATGTTTACTGTGCCCCTCTAGTCCATTCTCTGTTTCTTACTAGCTGCCCCCCACTCCCAGCCTCTATCACACGCAAACTTCAAGTGTGTCTTTTGACCCATTCTGTTCACTTTCAAGTATGTCAACAAGCAAGAGAGAGAAAGCGAGCCACATGTGCACGTATGCGAGAATGCGCACAAGTGCTAGAATGCGCAGAGGGAGATGGAGAGAGAAATTTTAGCAGACTCCCCACAGAGTGTGGAGCCCTGTGAAGGATCCGGGGTCCCGACCCTGAGATCAGGACCTGAGCCCAAACCAGGAGTCGGGGTGTAACCAACTGAGCCACCCAGGGGCCCAGGTAGAGACCTCTTCTTAATTGGCTTTGACTTTATTTGACCATGGTAGGAGCCAGTATATTGAAAGGGTTAAAGCAGCAGAATGATGATATCAGACTTTTTTTTTTTCAGAAGTAAAATTTAGTTGCTACAGAGATGGGATGGGCCTGGAGATTTCCAGGTCAAGACAATGGCAATGAACCCATGGGTGAGGGAAGGAAAGTGATTTTTGTTTTGAGAAAGGGAGTTGGATGCTCAGCCTGCCCTCACCATCAGGGTGATGTTTCTCAACATATTGAAACTCCTCCCCCGTGTTGGTTAAACCTCAGCTCCTAGACACCACATCCACTAATCCAACCACCAGATTGTTGATGCCAGGCCATCGGGGGTTGAGAGAGGGCTCCAGAGACCTGCACAAGCCCTGACCTACCACTTCTGACATAATTGAATATCTTCTCATAAGAAAGGTGATTTTAGTTTTATGTTCATTTGCTATTTGGCAGTTAACCAAGTAGAACTTCCTACTGTGTAGTTGGATACGTGGATCTTGAGGATAATTAGTAAGTTCTAGGTTGTAGGTAATAGACTTGGGAGTCGGGTTGCCAGATAAAATACAAGGCATCCAGTTTAATTTGAACTTAAGAGAAACAGTAATTTATTTATTTATTTTTTAGTGGACGTATGAACTGTGCTGTCTTTTTATATTTCCTTTTGTGAAATCTCGCAACTCTGATTGGGGTGTCATCAACATTTAGATAGTAACTCTTTGTAACCACTTTATTGAGACATATATCAGACAGTTTACCCATTTCAAGTATATGTGCAAGGATGTGAAGTGTACGCACAAAGTGATGCAGCCACCTCCACGATTCTAGAATAATTTCATCTCCTCCCAACAAACCCCTGTCTCATGTAGCTGTCTACCGCTAATCCTTCATCCTCTGACCCTTCCTCACTCCAGCCCTATGCAACCACTAATCTACTTTCTGTTTCTATTTACCTGTTTTGGACAATTCATGTAAATGGAATCATATGGTGGGTAGATTTGTTTGCCATCGGCTCCTGTCACTTAGCTTAATCCACATGATAATATGTAGCAATACTTCATACCTTTCTATGGCCCAGTAGTTTATGGATATACCAGCTTTGTTAACCTCTTTATCCAGCTTTGGACATTTGGGTCATTTCTACCTATTGCCTATGATGAATAATGCTGCTAAGAATCTTTACATAGAGGGGCTGCACGTGGCCTTATGGGCTGAGAAGAAAAGCCAAGGTGATCGCAGTAATGAATGCTGTGGAAGAAAACCAGGGGTCTGGCTAGTCTCAGAAGGTGGAGGAGGCCAGTCCTCCTGCAATGCAGCAGCCCACCAACCCTGCATCCCCCACTGTGGCCACCACACCTGAGCCCGTGGGGGCAGATGCTGGGGACAAGAACACCACCAAAGCAGCCAACGATGAGCTGGCCTACGAGGACGGCCGGGGCTTTGGCACTGGGGAGCTGGTGTGGGGGAAACGTCGGGGCTTCTCCTGGTGGCCAGGCCGCATTGTGTCTTGGTGGATGACAGGCCGGAGCTGAGGAGCTGAAGGCACCCGCTGGGTCATGTGGTTTGGAGATGGCAAGTTCTTGATGGTGTGTGTTGAGAAGTTGATGCCGCTGAGCTCCTTCTGCAGTGCTTTCCACCAGGCCACATACAACAAGCAGCCCATGTACCGCAAAGCCATCTATGAAGTCCTGCAGGTGGCCTGTAGCCATGCGGGGAAGTTGTTCCCAGCGTGCCACGACAGCGATGAGAGCGACACTGCCAAGTCCGTGGAGGTGCAGAACAAACAGATGATCGAGTGGTCTCTCGGAGGGTTCCAGCCTTCTGGCCCCAAGGGCCTGAAGCCACCCAAAGAAGAGAAGAACCCCTACAAAGAAGTTTACACAGACATGTGGGTCGAACCTGAGGCAGCTGCCTATGCACCACCCCCCCCCAGCCAAAAAGCCCCGAAAGAGTACGACTGAGAAGCCTAAGATCATTGATGAACGCACAAGAGAGCAGCTGGTGTACAAAGTGCGGCAGAAGTGCCAGAACATCGAGGACATTTGCATCTCTTGTGGGAGCCTCAACGTTACCCTGGAACACCCTCTTTGTTGGAGAAATGTGCCAAAACTGTAAGAACTGCTTCCTGGAGTGTGCATACGTATCACCATGATGATGACAGCTACCAGTCCTACCACACCATTTGCTGTGGGGGGTGGGGGGCAAGGTGCTCATGTGTGGGAACAATAACTGCTGCAGGTGTTTTTGTGTGGAGGGTGTGGATCTCTTATTGGGGCTGGGGGCCACCTGGCAGCCATCAAGGAGGACCCCCGGAACTGCTACATGTGTGGGCACAAGGGCACTTACGGGCTACTGCGGCAGCGGGACGACTGGCCCTCATGGCTCCAGATGTTCTTCACCAACAGCCACGACCAGGAATTTGACCCTATGAAGGTTTACCTGCCTGTCCCAGCTGAGAAGAGGAAGCCCATCCGGGTGCTGTCTCTATTTGATGGAATTGCTACAGGGCTTCTGGTGCTGAAGGATTTGGGGATTCAGGTGGACTGCTACATCGCCTCCGAGGTGTGCAAGGACTCCATCACGGTGGGGAAGATCATGTATGTTGGGGACGTCTGCAGCGTCACGCAGAAGCATATCCAGGAGTGGGGCCCATTGGATCTGGTGATTGGGGGCAGTCCTTGCAATGGTCTCTCCATCATCAATCCTGCCCATAAAGGACTCTACGAGGGCACTGGCCGGCTCTTCTTTGAGTTCTCCCACCTGCTGCATGATGCGCGGCCCAAGGAGGGAGATGACCGCCCCTTCTTCCGGCTCTTTGAGAATGTGGTGGCCATGGGCATTAGTGACAAGAGGGACATCTCGCGAATTCTCGAGTCCAACCCTATGATGATTAATGCCAAAGAAGTGTCAGCTGCACACAGGGCCCACTACTTCTGGGGGAACCTTCCTGGTATGAACAGGAGGCCATTGGCATCCACTGTGAATGATAAGCTGGAGCTGCAGGAGTGTCTGGAGCACGGCTGGATAGCCAAGTTCAGCAAAGTGAGGACCATTACTACTAGGTCGAACTCCATAAAGCAGGGCAAAGACCAGCATGTCCCCGTCTTCATGAATGAGAAAGAGGACATCTTACGGTGCACTAAAATGGAAAGGGTGTTTGGCTTCCCTGTCCACTATACTGATGTCTCCAACATGAGCCACTTGGCGACGCAGAGACTGCTGGGCCAGTCGTGGAGCGTGCCGGTCATCCGCCACCTCTTCGCTCTGCTGAAGGAATGTTTTGTTTGTGTGTAAGGGACATGAGGGCAGACTGAGGTAGTGACACAAAGTTAAACAAGAAAACACAAAACACAGCAAAACACTGACAACATGAAGATGGAGAGAAGTATCCGCACGCAGAAGAGAAAAAGGAAATTTAAAACAAAACCAGAGGCGGAAGTACCAGAGGGCTTTGCCTTGCACAAAGGGTTGCACATCATCTCCTGATTTTTCAATGTTAATCTTCAGTCCTTTTTAAAAACAAAACCAAGGTCCCTCCTGTCTCCCCCTCCCCTTTTTGTAGGTAAAACCTTTTGTTTTCTACTCTTTTCAGAGGGGTTTCTGTTTGGATTTTTGTTTCTTGCTGTGATTGAAACAAAGAGGGTTTATTGCAGCAAAAACCAGTAACAGGACATAGCAACACTACCTTGCAGAGGAAGGACAGGAGGGAAAAAAAAGGAAATTCTACAGAAATCTATATATTGGAGTTTTTTCTAACTATGTATGTTTTGTTGTCTTCTCTAGCCTGATCAGATAGGAGCACAAGCAGGGGGTGGAAAATAGTGACGCTCAGCAGCAGACTTTCCTTCCAGCCGCTGAGCTCTCTTGCCAGCACCATTCCTGGTCATGCAGAACAGAGCCCAATGAGCAGCAGGGAGACACATCACACAAGACCCTTTTATGCAGTATTTCAGGTGCTTACCACACAGGAAACCTTGAAGAAGATCCATTTCTATAAGCTGCTGTTACCTCTTCCAGTTTGTGTGTGTGTGTGTGTATATATATATAAATGACAGATATGAGATATATATAAAAGGTACTGTTAATTACTGTACAACCTGACTTCATAATGGTGCTTTAAAACAGCGAGGTGAGTAAAAACATCAGCTTCCACGTTGCCTTATGTGCAAAGGGTTTTAACGTTGGATGAAGGGAGGCAGCTTGAAGGTGAATCGTTGCCATTCATGGCGGGCTTTCCCTCTAGTGTTTAACAAGGTGAAGGAGGAGAATTCGGGACCACGTACTCCTGCTTCTCCCTGCCAAAAACGGGTATGAGGTGAGATGGGGTGGGTCGGACCGTGGAGGGTTGAGAGTGGGATTCATCCAGGCTCACGCAATAACCTTTCGATTTTTTTTTCCAAAAAAAAGGAGACTCCCTCGGCAAGATGGCAGTTAAAAGGGGTCTTCATTCCCAGTTTCTCACATTAGCCAATTCAAGGGCTCCTTGTGGTGGGATCAGAAATTATCCAGAGTGTGGGAAAGTGACCGTTAAAAACCCCACCTGGAGAAAAAAAAAATACAAAATGAAAAAAAAAAAAAAAGGAACCTTCACATACAGGTATTTATGTGGACATATTTTCATTTCTGGGGGCCATGTATGTAGGAGCGGAATTGCTGGGTTAAGTGCTAAGTCTGTGTTTAACACTTAGAAGAACCAGCAGTTTCCCAAGGTGGCTCCACTGTTTTGTATTCTCACCAGCAGTGTGTGAGGCTTCTGATTTCTGTATGCTTGTCAACCCTATTTTTATTTTTTTTTATTTTTTTTTATTTTTTATTATTATTTTTTAACCCTATTTTTTAAAAAAAGATTTTATTTATTTGAGAGAGAGAGCAAGAGAGCGAGCAGGGAGGGGGCAGTGGTGAGGGAGAGGGGCAGAGAGGAAATCTCAAGCTGACTCCTTGTGAACACAGACCCTGATTTGGGGCTCAATCTCACACGACCCTGGTATCATGACTTGAGTCAAAATCAAGAGTCGGCTGTGTAACCAACTGAGCCGCTGAAGTGCCCCACCAACACTTGTTTTAGCTAACACTTGCTTTTGTTTGACTTTTTTGTTCTCACCTTTCTAGAAGAAGGTGGGACATGATACCTCCTTGTTGCTGTGGTTTACGTTTCCTTGATGACTGATGAAGTTCATTATCTTTTTGTGTGTTTATTGGCTATTTTTGTATCATCTTTGCAGAAACGTCTTTTTGGATTCTTTGGACAGTTTTCTCATTAGATACCTTTGAAATAGTAGACTTCTTTTTAGAACAGTCTTAGATTTACAGAAGTGTCTTTTCCATTTTTTGCCTATTTTTAAGGGAGTTGTGTTTTTCCCTTATCATTGAGTTTTAACAGTTGTCTTTTGTGGATACGTGTCGTTTATTAGATACGTGTTCTGCAAATATTTTTTTCCAGTCTGTGGCTTGTTTCTTCATTCTCTGAATGGTTTCTTTCACAGAACAGAAGTTCTTAATTTTAATAATGTCCAACCTTGCAATTTCTCTTTCATACGTTGGGCTTTTGGAGTTGCATGGAAAAACTCCTTGCCATGCTCAAAGTCACCCAGGAATTGTGCAGATTTGTCTTTATATTTAGTTCTGTGATCTAATTTGAGTTCATTTTTGTGAACAGGGATAAGTTCTATGCCTAGATTCAAAGATTTTCTGCATGTGAATATCCAGTTGTCTAGCATCAGTATTTGAAAAGACTGGCCTTTCTTCACTGAATCGTCTTTGCTCCTCTGCCAAAGACCAGTTGATTGTATTCGTGTGGGTTTTATTCTGAGCTCTGTTATGTTCTACAGATCTGTTTTTCTTTTTTTTTTTTTTTTGTAAATTTTTATTTATTTATGATAGTCACACACATGCAGAGAGAGAGAGGCAGAGACACAGGCAGAGGGAGAAGCAGGCTCCATGCACCGGGAGCCCGACGTGGGATTCGATCCCGGGTCTCCAGGATCGCGCCCTGGGCCAAAGGCAGGCGCTAAACCGCAGCGCCACACAGGGATCCCTGTACTTCTATTTAAAGTAGGTATCTTGTAGACGGCATATAGTTGGATCTTTTTATCTGCTCTTGCAGTCTCTGGTTTGATTGCTTGCTTGCTTGATTTAATTTATTTAGTCACCAAAGACATAGAAGGAGAGGCAGAGACCTAGGCAGAGGGGAACCAGGCTCCCCACTGAGCAGGGGGCCTTATGTGGGACTGGATCCCAGGACCCCAGTATTAACGACCTGAGCGGAAGACAGATGTTCAATCACTGAGCCATCCAGGCACCTCCAGTTCTTGTTTTAATTGGCATATTTAGACCATCCACATTTTAGGTAATTGTTGCTGTAGTTGGGTTAATATTCACCATGTTTGCAACTGATTTTCACTCATTACAGTTGTTCTTTTTTATATTTTTATCACCCTCTTTTCTCTTCCGTCTCTGCTTTTAGTTTAACATTTTATGGGATTCCATTCTTTCTTAGCATATTCATATACTTTTTCTTTTTAAAGATTTTAGTTTTGAGAGAGAGAGAGAGAGAGAGAAGGAGCAGGGGGAGGAAGTTGCAGGAGAGAAGGATAATCAGACTCCCCACTGAGCCCAATGCAGGGCTCTATTGCAGGACTTTGGGGTCATGACGTGAGCTGAAGGTAGACGCTTGAACCAACCGAGCCCCCAGACAACCCTGTCCATATACTTCTTTTTTTTTTTTTAAATATTTTTTTTAATTTTTATTTATTTATGATAGTCACAGAGAGAGAGAGGCAGAGACATAGGCAGAGGGAGAAGCAGGCTCCATGCACCGGGAGCCCGACGTGGGATTCGATCCCGGGTCTCCAGGATCGCGCCCTGGGCCAAAGGCAGGCGCCAAACCGCTACGCCACCCAGGGATCCCCATATACTTCTTTAAAAGAATTTTTTGTGCTTGCCCTACAGTTTGTTATATTCATTTCTAACTAATCCAGGTCCACTCTGAAATAACATTACACCTTTTCACAGGTAGTGCAGTTGCCTTATAGGGAATATATTCAATTCCTTTTTTCCCCATCCTTTATAACATTGCTTTAATTGACTTCACTTTGTCATATTCCTTAAGAACTCAGCACGCTGGTTTTAATACTTTTTGCAAGACAAGTCTGCTGAGCAGTAAATTCCTTGGGTTTATTTGAGTGTTTTGTTTTTATTTCTTTTCACTTTTTTGTTTTTTATTTTTATTTTTTTAAGATTTTATTTATTTATTCATGAGAGACAGAGAGAGATAGAGAGAGAGGCAGAGACACAGGCAGATGGCGAAGCAGGCTCCATGTAGGGAGCCGGACATGGGACTCGATCCCGGGTTCCCAGGATCACGCCCTGGGCTGAAGGCAGGCGCTCAACTGCTGAGCCACCCAGGGGTCCTCTTTTCACTTTTGAAGTACAATTTCACCAGCTACAGAATTCTTAGGTGGTGGGTTTTTCTTTTTAACCTTTTTTTACCTGCACCCTCTCTGTTCTTGCTTGCATGATCTCTGATGAGGTGTCTGATGTATTTCTTATCCTCGTCCTCTGTAGATAAGGTGCTTTTTTCTCCCCTCTGGCTCTTTTCAGTATCTTTATCTTTGGTTTTTGCTGTTTGAGTATTAGTGCAAGATGTAGATCTTTTTGGCATTTATTCTGTTTGGTGTTCTCTGAGCTTCCTGGGTATGTGGTCTGGTGTTTTATCATTAATATTGGAGAATTTTCAGCTATTATTACTTTGAATATTTCTTCTCCTTCCTCTCTTTGTTCTCCTTCTGGTGTTTTCCATCATGTGTTTGCTATCCTTTTTGCATTGTTCCACAGTTATTGGATATTTTGTTTCTTTTTGCATTTCACTTTTGGGAATTTCCATGAACATATTTTCGACCTTACTGATTTTTCCCTTGGCCACGTCCAAAGGCAGCCTTCATTGCTGTTACACTGTTCTTGGTTTCTCGCATTTCACTTTAATTCTCTCTGAGTTTCCATCTCACATTAGCATATTAATCCGCTAAGGCATTAGCATATTCATCATACTTATTTTAATCTCCGTATTTCTCCTGCTTCCATAAATCTGTGTCATATCTGAGTCTGATTCTTATGATTGCTTTATCTCTTCAAACTGTGTTTCTCTCTTATCATGTCTTGTAATTATTTTTTGTTGAAAATTGGACATAGTTATTGGGTAATAGGAACTGATATAATCCAGCTTTTAGTGTGAGCTTTTATGTTAAGCCAGCTAGAGGTTAGGTTGTGTTGAATGTTTGCTATAGCTGTCAGTGTCAGAGGCTTCGGAAACCTTCGTGTCTCTCCCGTTCCCTGCCTCCTCCTCTGGCTCTTTAAGGAACTCTCTTGAGGTCTTTTGATGGCATCTCTCAGCTATGACCACTGTGGTTTTCACTGGCACCCCGTTGGTGGGGAGTTGTTCTTGTGATCTTGATGGTTAAGTGTCCGTTATTTAGTGGGCCTGAGTCCGGGGCTCTGCTGACTCCTATAAGCATTTCTTAGCCTCCTTTTTTCCCCTCCTTCCTTAGTTGGGTCAGGAAGGCTAGCAGGGGCTGGAGTTGCACCTTACAGCTCTTTCCCCAGGTCCAATAGGGCTCTATTTAAAGCTGCTTTTCTCAGAGGGCAGGCCTCGGTTACGGAAAAAGCTCTTGACTTAAACGTATTTCAAAATGATTGTTTCTCTATCTTCTATTGCCAAACCCAAGGGGATTTTTCTCCAGTCTTCACTATGAGAATTTTGGTGCAAGGAACGTGCAGGGGCCTCCTCCCCTAGGACTGGGGCTCAGGAGGTTTTGACTCTCAGACTTCCGCATCCAGTCACCATCAATTCATCAGAGTTACCATTTTTGTTTTCCTACAAGCTTCTGGCTCCACCGGCTTCTGCTTTGCTAAGCTGATCTTGGCCATGAATCTCTCTATTCCTCTGTTTTTTTCTGATTTCCGAGAGGCAGTTTGCTCTGTGACTTTCATTCTCCCTAATGATCTGAGCTGAAACCAAAGTCTCGCTTTACCTAGTTTTATCATTTGGTTCTTATTTTTATTGCTGGTTTGTAAAGAATTCGTTGTGTATTTTGAATACCACTCCCTGCCAAATTATATTTGTAATTGGAAATATTCAGTTTTCTCCTTTGGAAAAGATAGCCTGGAATGTTGTTTTTAATGAAACACACAAAGTTGTGGACAGGGTAGTTGACCAGAGGGAGGAAGATATGATGATAATTAGTTTATTTTAAATCTCGATATTCATGTGAATTTGTGAAGATTTTAATACTTGCGATTTAGGTAGAATTTTAAAGTGGAAGTCTTCTTTGTCTGAGTCTACAAGTAAGTCTTGAACAGATGCTTCAGAAGGTAACCTATTAACAAGAATTTATTTATATTTATATTTCCAAGTAGGAAACATTAGAAAATGAAAGACCAATTTGAAGTTTATGTGTGATCTTCATCCTTCAGTAATTCCAATTTTCTTACTAATTAGCACCATGAGTGTTGCTTGGAAAAAAGTTATTTCCAAGATAATTGATACAGCCAAGCTATTAAAGAGAGAAAGAGAGAGAGAGAAGACAGAGAGATCATGTTTTGAGCAGTGGTTTTATAAACTTATTTTCTGTGCAGGCCTTTGGTTTCCTCTTTTATTTGAGTCTAGAAGCAACGAGAAGCAAAGTAGTGGGGGAGGGAAGGTGAGATTTACATAGTAGTAAGTGAGATTCAAAAGAATATTTTATAAGATACTTGGGGGGGTACAGGGCTTGTTAGAAACAAATTGTACTGTTCGAAAGGGGAGAGGTGGTGTTAGGTTCAGAGTAACCCGGTTGGGGTGGTTATGTTACTTGCCTCTGCAGTCCTATTTGCCTTGGTGGGAGGAAAGGGAAAAGATAGCCAGATGTTGCAAATGATCCATGGCCACCTGGTCTGACAGAGTGGAGACCTGGGCATCAGAAGCTGGTAATGCTCCTTGGGCAGTCCAAGGTAATTGTTCAGCCAGCTGTGTTGGAGGAAGCAGACAACCTTATTTCTTACGTTATAGTTGACATTTTTTCTGGCACAGAACAGGTAAAGTCTGCCAAAGATAGGAATTCCTGAGACCCTGAGTAAACAGTTGCCTTTGTAATTCACACTCTCAAGACAGAGGCCATATGTAGCCCTTCTTAGAGATCTGTGTGGGACTGGGGCTGAGTGATTAGGAGCCAGGTTGTCATTGGAAATGCTCAGTTTCTCTTCTTACAGATGTCCCGAAATGGTTGCTTGATGGGGCTGTCTCCTACCGAGGTAGTCTGTGTTCAGCGTAACACATCAGCTGCCTTCTGAAAAGTTAGTGTGAGATTTAAGTGTTTATTCAACCATGCTTCGTTGCAGAACAGTCACCTTACTTTTGGATCGATTCCTAATTTAATAACAGGAGTCTATTTGCTCTACAAAAATGCACGTGGGATGTTTCCTCCTGAGCATCACATAAGAGCAGGTAGTTGATTGCCTGGAATGAGTGGAGGCAGGAAGGCAGTTCTCACTTCCCTTGTGGAGGTGATTCCTGTTTTTCTCCATCTCCAGAGACCCAGGAATTCTAGTAGGAAGTTACAAGCTCCTGAGCTATTCTACCTAACAGTGGATTTGTTGGGGCATGAACATGTGTCTCCCACTGTATTCAGCTTTGCCAAATCATCCTACAGGTGATTGTACGTGACCGGAGGTGACTGGCTTGCCGAGCCTTGTGTTGGCGTTAGCAGTACCCCGCTTCATCTCCCGTTATCTCCTCAGTCTCTGGACTGTGTGGTTTTCAGAACCCTTGTTTTATTGCCAGGGTAGGTGGTAGTTCATGTCCTGTTGCCGGGAAGGTGTTTGGTCATGAGCGTGGGCCTGACATTCTGCATTGGTTCTCAGAGTACATTGACCACAATTCATTGTGGACCCAGATGGTAAAGGGAGTGGCCTGTTCCTCAGGGCCGAGATGGAACGGGATGTGGCGATTGTAAAGAGGCTAGGTCCACGCTTCTCTGAGTTGTGTGAAAAGGGCTATAGAAACACAAGTTCTGTTGGAAGAAAAGTCAAGGTTGAGGGTAGAATCTCACAGGGTAGATTTTTTTTCTTAAAACAGTTTATTCATTTACGAGAGAGAGAGAGAGAGAGAGAGAGAATGAATGAGCAGGTAAGAAGTGGCAGAGGGAGAGAAAGAAGGTGACCGACTGCCCGCTGAGCACCTCAGCTGTGGGGCTCCTCCCTGAGGCTCTGAGATCATGACCTGAGCTGAAGGCAGATGCTAACTGCCTGAGCCCCCCAGACACCCCTCATAGGATGGATTGAAACCTGCTTTTATGGGCTGACTTGGAGACATCACCACCATATCACAGTATCACAGGAATATGTGTCCCAGAATCTAGGATAGAATTACAACTTTTGTCACCAGCTCCATTTGATTTCGGTGGAGGAGGGACTGAGTAGTACTCCTTGAAGTTTAGTTTGGTCCCTTAGGCACTCAGCTACCACTCATTGAATGAGTGAGAGTCTGGTGTGAGGCTCAAGGCACTAAAGGTAATTTCTAGAGGGAGGGATCCTGCAACCTCCAGGACACCTTCATTATCATCCAGGTCAAGTGTGGACCTTTCGCTGCCTCTTTTCTTTTTTCTTTTGTTCCTTTGTCTTTCATCCTTGAGGTCATTTCATTGTCATTATGTTTGTCTAGTCACCTCTCTTGGAGTGCCTTAGCTATATGGTCAATTGGGTGTAGTAAGGAGTATTCCGTGTGTGCAGATCCCCGGGCTCTCCATTCTGGTGCACACACATCTGTGGTGGTAGTTTCAGGGCCGGGGCTGTGGAGCTACATTGCTTGGACTTGGATTCTGGCTGTGCCAAGAATATCATGCCAACAGTGTGATGATAATACCTCATTGTCTGACCTCGTGGCACCTCTGTTCCTTATATGTGAATGATGATAATAGTGGTACCTACCTTGCATGCCAGAAGTGAAATCATAGGCTTTTGTGTGTATGACCTAAAATTTCTTTCAGACGATTCACTTGGAATGAAAAAGAATTTTGTATATTGTTGTAAGCATCTATCCATCCTGCTGTATACTGTCTGATATTTGCTGTTCACAGACACATATAAGGTTATGTTACTTATGGTCATGTGACTTTTTAGTCAATGAAATGTGAAAAGAAGTAAAGTGTGTCACTGCAAGGCAGAAGTCTTTGAGGGCCAGCGCACTGTCTGCTACATTTCTCCACCCGTGCACTCCCCGTTGGTCACAGGTGCTGTTCCAAATGGTAGAAGCTCTCGCACGGGGGGCCCAGGAGTGTGGAAATGGGGAGCAGAGTTCCCAGAGGACATGTGTCCACAGAGTAGGAGTGAGGTAATCAATCTCCAGTGTCACGTGCCACTAACATTTGCGAGTTGTTTATGACCATTGTTCCCCTATTTAATTCTGATGAGTGCCTTCACCATGTTATATTTTAAATCTGTTTTTCTGACAGTATAGCTTAGTGATGTAGAGGGTAAAGCAGATGTAATTAACTTTCCATGTAGTTCTTTTTAAGTGGCTGCTCTTGGTCTGGGAGTTGCACTGTAAAAAGTTAAGGTTTATGTTCTTGTAAAAAAACTATGTATCTTTTATTAGGTCTTTCTTGATAGACACGTACTCCCCTTCTAACTGCTGGGGTGAGGCCTGAGAAAGGCTGGCATGAACTAAAAGATCTCACTGGTTTTTAATGGTTTTTTTAAAGATTTTATTTATTTATTTATTTATTTATTTATTTATTTATTTATTTATTTATTTATTTATGAGAGAGAGAGAGATACAGAGAGAGGCAGAAACACAGGCAGAGGGAGAAGCAGGCTCCACGCAGGGAGCCAGATGTGGGACTTGATATCACCCAGGACTCCCAAGATCACGCCCTGGGCCAAAGGCAGGCGCCAAATCCTTGAGCCACCCAGGGATCCCCAGATCTCACTTTTTGATGTGATTATTCTGGAGTAATATAATAGCAGGATAGTGTGCATCTTGGGTCAGACCTTGTCCATTTCGTGTTCTCTCTCAGCACTAATAAGACAGAGGGCCAGTATCTCTATGTTACTTTCAGATTCCTTTGTTTTCTTAATGAATTTCATGAGCTTATTTTGACTTAACAAGCAAGGGTTTTCAGTATCAAAGTATAACATGTAACTCACACACACCCCCGCCATATCGTCTGATTTATATCCTTTTTAGCCAAAAGAAGTACCTATCATGTATCAAACAGTGTATTTACATATGCAATTAGCATTTCACTTTTTTTGCAATTAGCATTTTAATTGTAACTTGTTTCCTTTGCAGATTGCAGGATTTCTTTTCTTTTGTAGTATTGCAGCCACAACTCTTTTTTTCTCCTTGTCCTTTCTGTGTTTAGTTCAGCCAAATGCTAATAAATTAAATGGTCTTCACGGTCAGCCTTAAGAATAAATTTTACCAATTTTAATGCCTTTAATGTCTTTTTGTTGTCTGATTGCTGAGGCTAGGACTTCCAGTATTATGTTGAATAGCAGTGGTGAGAGTGGACATCCCTGTCTTGTTTCTGATCTTAGGGGAAAGCCTCCCAGTGCTTCCCCATTGAGAATTATATTGCTGTGGGCTAAAAACTATAGAACACTTCTTAATGAAATTGAGGAAGACACAAAGAGATGGAGAAATATTCCATGCTCATGGATTGGCAGAATTAATATTGTGAAGATGTCAATGTTACCCAGGGCAATTTACATGTTTAATGCAATCCCTATGAAAATACCATGGACTTTCTTCAGAGAGTTAGAGTAAATTATTTTAAGATTTGTGTGGAATCAGAAAAGACCTCTAATAGCCAGGGGAATTTTAAAAAAGAAAACCATAGCTGGGGGCATCACAATGCCAGATTTCAGGTTGTACTACAAAGCTGTGGTCATCAAGACAGTGTGGTACTGGCACAAAAACAGACACATAGATCAATGGAACAGAGTAGAGAATCCAGAAGTGGACCCTCAACTTTATGGTCAAGTAATATTCGACAAAGGAGGAAAGACTATCCATTGGAAGAAAGACAGTCTCTTCAGTAAATGGTGCTGGAAAATTGGACATCCACATGCAGAAGAATGAAACTAGACCACTCTCTTGCACCATCACAAAGATAAACTCAAAATGGATGAAAGATCTAAATGTGAGACAAGAGTCCATCAAAATCCTAGAGGAGAACACAGGTAACACCCTTTTTGAACTCAGCCACAGTAACTTCTTGCAAGATACATCCACGAAGGCAAAAGAAACAAAAGCAAAAAATGAACTATTGGGACTTCATCAAGATAAGAAGCTTTTGCACAGCAAAGGATACAGTCAACAAAACTCAAAGACAAACCTACAGAATGGGAGAAGATATTTGCAAATGACATATCAGATAAAGGGCTAGTTTCCAAGATCTATAAAGAACTTATTCAACTCAACAGCAAAGAAACAAACAATCCAATCATGAAATGGGCAAAAGACATGAACAGAATCTCACAGAGGAAGACATAGACATGGCCAACACGCACATGAGAAAATACTCTGCATCAATTGTCATCAGGGAAATACAAATCAAAACCACAATGAGAATGGGGAAAATTAACAAGGCAGGAAACCACAAATGTTGGAGAGGATGTGGAGAAAAGGGAACCCTCTTACACTGTTGGTGGGAATGTGAACTGGTGCAGCCACACTGGAAAACTGTGTGGAGGTCCTCAAAGAGTTAAAAATAGACCTGCCCTACGACCCAGCAATTGCACTGTTGGGGATTTACCCCAAGGATACAGATGCGATGAAATGCCGGGACACCTGCACCCCAATGTTTCTAGCAGCAATGTCCACAATAGCAAGCTCTGGAAGGAGCCTCAGTGTCCATCGAAAGATGAATGGATAAAGAAGATGTGGTCTATGTATACAATGGAATATTACTCAGCCATTAGAAATGACAAATACCCACCGTTTGCTTCAAGTGGATGGAACTGGAGGGTATTATGCGGAGTGAAGTAAGTCAGTCGGAGAAGAACAAACATTATATGTTCTCATTCATTTGGGGAATATAAATAATAGTGAAAGGGAATATAAAGGAAGGGAGAAGAAATGTGTGGGACGTATCAGAAAGGGAGACAGAACATAAAGACTCCTAACTCTGGGAAACGAACTAGGGTGGTGGAAGGGGAGGTGGGCGGGGGGGTGAATTGGTGATAGGTACTGAGGGGGGCACTTGACGGGATGAGCACTGGGTGTTATTCTGTATGTTCGGAAATTGAACACCAATAAAAATAAATTTATTATAAAAAAAAGAAATGACACATACCCACCATTTGCTTCAACGTGGGTGGAACTGAAGGTATTATGCTGAGTGAAATAAGTCAATCAGAGAAGGACAGACATTATATGTTCTTATTCATTTGCGGAATATAAATAATAGTGAAAGGGATAGAAGGGAAGGGAGAAGAAATGTGTGGGAAATATCAGAAAGGGAGACAGAACATAAAGAATCCAACTCTGGGAAACGAACTATGGGTGGTGGAAGGGGAGGTGGGGGGGGTGAATGGTGATGGGCATCGGAGGGGGCACTTGACTGGGATGGGCACTGGGTGTTATTCTGTATGTTGGCAAATTGAACACCAATAAAAAATAAATTTATTTTAAAAAATGAGGGAAAAGAATAAATTTTAGTTATAAATTTCATTTAAATTGGTATGTTACAAATTCTACAGAAGACAAAAATTTGAGTGTCCACTAGTTAACGAAATTGATATGCATCTTTGGTTTCTAATTTGAATTATATTGCAAAGTGCATTCCAAACTTCTTGTTGTGATTTAGTTCTAATTTTAAGGCATTATGGTCTGAGAATATGCCAGGGACGATCCCAATCTTTCCGTATCGGTTCAGACCTGATTTGTGACCCAGTATATGGTCTTTTCTGGATAGGTTTCCCGCTATCCCTTCACTCTGAAGAGTTTTGATCAGGAATGGATGCTGTATTTTATCAAATGCTTTCTCTGCATCTATTGAGAGGATCATATGTTTTGGTTTTTCTCTTGCTGATATGATGAATCACATTGATTGTTTTACGAGTGTTGAACCAGCCTTGTGTCCAGGGAATAAATCCTACTTGGTCATGGTGAATAATTTTCTTAATGTATTGTTGTATCCTATTGGCTAGTATCTTGTTGAGAATTTTTGCATCCATGTTCATCAGGGATATTGGTCTATAATTCTCCTTTTTGGTGGGGTCTTTGTCTGGTTTTGGAATTAAGGTGATGCCTCATAGAATGAATTTGGAAGTACTCCTTCTCTTTCTATCTTTCCAAACAGCTTTAGTAGAATAAGTATGATTTTCTTCTTTAAAAAAATTTTTTTTAAACTTTTATTTATTATGATAGGCACACAGTGAGAGAGAGAGAGAGAGGCAGAGACACAGGCAGAGGGAGAAGCAGGCTCCATGCACCGGGAGCCCGACGTGGGATTCGATCCCGGGTCTCCAGGACCGCGCCCTGGGCCAAAGGCAGGCGCCAAACCCGCTGCGCCACCAGGGATCCCCTGATTTCTTCTTTTAAACTTTTGATAGAATTCCCCAGGGAAAGCCACATGTCCCTGGATTTTTGTGTCTTGGGAGGGTTTTTGATGACCGCTTCAATTTCCTTCCTTGTTATTGGCCTGTTCAGGTTTTCTATCTCTTACTGTTCTAGTTTTGGTAGTTTGTTGGCTTTCTAGAAATGTGTCCATTGGAGTATAGCTATTCATAATATGTTTTTTTTTCATAATATGTTTTTACAATCCTTTGTATTTCCTTGCTGTTGGTAGTGATCTCTCCTTTCTCATTCATGATTTTAATTTTAGTCTTCTTTCTCTTCTTTTTAATAAGGCTGGCTAATGGTTTATCTTATTAATTCTTTCAAAGGACCAACTCCTGGTTTTGTTGATCTGTTCCACAGTTCTTCTGGTCTCGATTTCATTGAGTTCTGCCGAATCTTTAGTAACTCTCTTCTTCTCCTGGGTGTAGGATCTATTTTCTGTTTTTTCTCTAGCTCCTTTAGGTGTAAGGTTAGCTTTTGTATTTGAGTTCTTTCCAGTTTTTGAATGGCTGCTTGTATTGCGATGTATTTCCCCCTCAGGGACTGGTTTTTGCTGCATCCCAAAGATTTTGAACTGTTGTATGTTCATTCTCATTAGTTTCCATGAATCTTTTAATTCTTCCTTAATTTCCTGGTTTCCCCTTTCATCTTTTAGCAGATGGTTTCTTAACCTGCACGTGTTTGACGTCCTTCCAAATTTCTTGTTGTGATTAGTTCTAATTTTAAGGCATTATGGTCTGAGAATACGCAGGGGACGATCCCAATCTTTTGGTATCGGTTCAGACCTGTTTTGTGACCCAGTATGTGGTCTATTCTGGAGAAAGTTCCATGTGCACTTGAGAAGAATGTGTTTTTCAGTTGAGTTTGGATGTAAAGTTCTGTAGATATCTGTGAAATCCATCTGGTCCAGTGTATCATTTAAAGCTCTCGTTTCTTTGGAGGTGTTGTGTTTAGAAGACCTATCAAATGTAGAAAGCGCTAGATTGAAGTCACCAAGTATAAGTGTATTATTATCTAAGTATGTCTTAAATTGGTTTATAATTTGGTTATTAATTGATTGATATCAATTCTTCTGGTGGAGGGGCCTTTGTGCTGACTTTCAGGTGTGGGCACTTGGGGGAGCTGATCAGCCCCCTGCGTGGTGCAGGGCTCAATGAGTGATGTTATTTTTTTTATTTTAAATTTTAAAAATTTTTATTATTTATGATAGTCACAGAGAGAGAGAGTAGAGAGGAGAGAGAGAGAGAGAGAGAGGCAAGACCATAGGCAGAGGGAGAAGCAGGCTCCCTGTGGGGTGTGCGATGC
The DNA here is from genome assembly GCF_011100685.1 of Canis lupus familiaris. NCBI lineage: Eukaryota > Metazoa > Chordata > Mammalia > Carnivora > Canidae > Canis > Canis lupus. Next base: position 25,043 of record NW_023331493.1, read on the forward strand.
AAGACTTGATCCCAGGAACCCCGGATCATGACCGAAGCCAAAGGCAGATGCTCAACCACTGAGCCACTCACAGGCCCAGAAGACTACATTTCCACACCCCAGAGGATTTTGCAAATGTCCCCAAATTCTCAGTCATCCCACCAACTTCTAAAGGGAAGCCAGCCAGCTCACAGGGGATCTCAGAGATTTGAGAGGCTTGGGCCTCCTCGCATATATGCTTGGGCACCCTTGGCCACTGCCCTCTGTGCGCATGCGCAGGGATGCCAGCTTCTGAGGTGCGCAGGCGCATTCGCATTTAGCAGCGTTGCTAGGTTACACTGGTTCTGCGTAGGAAGATTCTAAGTCGTTGGGCTTAGTCCCTGAGACATTGAGGCGAGGCCCACTTGCCTTATTGCTGGCGCGGAGTGTATCGCACTAGAGGCGGTGAAAACCTGTGTCACTGAAGCCTGTCGGCTTCATTATGAAAAAGAGATCTACAAGCGCGGAATGGGTGGGGCCTGCTGCGCTTCGGCTTCAACCTCAGGCCTCTGAGGGTCAGGTCGCCGCCTATGACTATGACTGTTGACAGCTTCCACAGCCCCGGTCCCGGATACCACATCAGATATCAAGATCTCCGGGGAATCCACAGAGCTGTGATTGAGGGCGATACAGAAAAAATGCAGGAGATACAGCAGTTGCTGGTTTTGGTTTACATGACTTAAATAAAAGGGACAGGAAGAACAGGTAACAGGGCTTTTGAGGCGGGCGGGAGGAGTCGGGGCGAGCAGTAGAGGGGCTCATGACATTAAAAGCAAAAATTCTGGAGTTTGATTCAGCCACAGACACAAAAAAAAACGCCTCTGAATCAGAAAGTAATATTAGCAAAATAAAAGAGAATGTACTTGCAAAATATTTACAACATATGTTTTGGAGAAAAAGAACATCTTCGTTTTACAGGGAAGTTATTACAGGAATGAGATAGGGGCCCCTGGATGGCTGAGTCAGTTGGCCTCTTCTGACCTCCTCTCAGGGTCATGATCTCTGGGTCCTGGAGCTTAGCCCCTGGTGAGGCTCCCTGCTCAGTGGAGAGTCTGCTTTTCTCTTTCCCCCTCCCCTCTGCTGGTGTTCTTAATTTCAAATAAATAAAATATTTTAAAAAGAGGCATAAAATCCCATTTTCCATCTCAAGCTTTGTGAAGATAAGGAATGATGTTACTTATACTACTTAAAATTTAAGTTGTTTTGGACTTTTCAGATAGTTTGGTGGTTATGTACCACATTGAAAAATAAGTATTTCCTTGAGCCATGAAGCTTATTGATGTAAAATATCTTTAGGAAATAATTAGAAATAAATAATATACAATATGCTATTCTCAGCACTATTTACAATAGCAGTGTATTAAGGAGTCACTTAATGGCCTGTATTCGTAAATGGCAGTGTATCCAGAGGCTGGACTACTATGTGACCACTGAATGTGGCAGAGATAATTGATACACATTAACATGCAAAGCTGTACTTTGGATCATTAAATGAGTGAAAAATTGTTTTGATGATACATACATATAAGCAGACAATGGTTTTGAGTTAGCCAAAAAGATGTGCAAATATAAAATTAGTTATCTTCAAACATTTGGATTCTAAGTGGATTTTTCATTTTCTTAAAATCTGTGATTTCTATAGGAAAGATACATAAAAATTCTAAGAAAGGTTTATTATCAATGAACTAATCCAGGAGAACAAGAATATGAATCTTGTGTAGACAAAAAATAGTTTCTACTTATTTACTTTAAAGAGATTTTATCGATTCATTTGAGAGAGAGACCAGGCAAACAAGCAGCAGGGAGGGGCAGGGGGACAACAAGCAGAAACCCATGGAGCAGGGAGCCTGATGATGTAGGGCTCGATCCCAGGACCCCTACACTTGAGCCAAAGGCAGATGCCTAACTGAGTCACCTAAGCGCCCCTCTTCCTATTCAAAAAAAATTGATGGGAGAGGATTGGTATTTTCTAACAACCTTTAGCCTCTTCAGAACTAAGGGGAATATTTTTATCTGTATTGTAGGTTGTATTACGCATACATTAAATATATACATACGGTTTTATTTATTTTTATTTATTTTTTTAAGGATTTTATTTATTTATTCACGAGAGACACACACAGAGAGAGAGGCAGAGACACAGGCAGAGGGAGAAGCAGGCTCCATTACAGGGAACCCGACGTGGGACTCGATCCTGGGTCTCCAGGATCACACCCCAGGCTGCAGGCGGTGCTCAACCGCTGCGCCACGGGGGATGACCTATACATATGTTTTTATTATGTGCAGCTTTATAACATCTAATAAGTGAACGGTTAATGATTTTCTTTTGGTTAAATCCTTATAAAAATAAAAAAATACAAATGGTATTGCAAAACCTTATAGAATTTTTGTTGTATCCCTCTTCTGAAAAAAAATTAAAAAATAGCAAATACACATTTTATTGCTATTTCAAAAATATTAGTTTACTTCACAAAAGTTTTCTTTAAAAATATTGAACTTTCTTGGTGCCTTGGTGGCTGTTTGTTGAGCATCAGACTCTTGATTTTGGCTCTGGTCATGATGTTAGGATTGTGGGGTTGAGCACCCTGTTGGGCTCCATGTTCAATGGGGAGGCTGCTTGAGATTGTCTCCCTATCTCTCTGCCCCTCTGCCCTTCACCGCACTCCTGCATTCTCTTTTTTCCAAGAAATAGATAAATCTTTAAAAACTACAGAGCTCTCCAAATGAATTTTTTAATAATAAATTTATTTTTTATTGGTGTTCAATTTGCCAACATACAGAATAACACCCAGTGCTCATCCCGTCAAGTGCCCCCCTCAGTGCCCGTCACCCATTCACCCCCACCCTCCTCCCCTTCCACCACCCCTAGTTTGTTTCCCAGCGGTAGGAGTCTTCATGTTCTGTCTCCCTTTCTGATATTTCCTACCCATTTTTCCCCTTCCCTTCTATTCCCTTTCACTATTATTTATATTCTCCAAATAAATTTATGTATTCTTTCAGTCCATTTATTTCTCAGACAAACCTGAACACAAGTTATGTAGCAGACATAGTCTACTCAGGATCTTTTCAATTTTAACAAGACTTCAGGGACTCCTGGGTGACTCAGTGGTTGAGCATCTGTCTTTGGCTCAGAGAGTGATCCCAGAGTTCTGGGATCGAGTCCCACATTGGTCTCCCCGTGAGGCACCTGCTTCTCCCTATGTCTGTGCTTTCTGTCTGTGTCTCTCATGAATAAATAAAATCTTAAAAAAGAAGACTCCATGTTGCCCAGTATGAGCAAGATGAGAAATTTTATGTATTTAGGTTTTAAGGCTTTCATTTTTAAGTAATCTCTCTACCCATCATGGGGCTGGACATTTAAGGACACATGCTCTACAGACTGAGCAAGCCAGGCACTCCTAAGATGAGAGATTTTATTTTATTTTGTAAATGATAAAAGATGTATTTATTGTAAAAAGAAAAAGAGAAGGTCATGGGAGGGGAGGAATAGAAGGAAAGCGTGGATCTCAAGCAAAATCCACCCTGAGCATGGAGCCTAATGTGGGCGTCTGTCTTCATGACCGTGAGATCATCCGAGCTAAAACCAAAAGTTGGACACTCAGTCAACTGAGCCACCCGGGTGCCCCTAGGTGAGAAATTTTAAATGGAAGTATTAGGACTTAATCTCACGTGAAGCTTTTCCTTGGAACTTCCTGTCAAAGGAAAACATTTCTGAATCAGAAATTGTAAAAGATTACCTTTACCTGCCCTTTTGACATTGCAATAATACTAAATACTAATATTGGTAATTGAAAATACTTGATTTCTATGAATCTAAACATTTTCTATTAATTAAAATGCTTAGTAAAATGAGCTCCCACCACCCCCCCAAAAATAAAAGAACTCTCCCCGTTTATTTGAATCCTGAGTTTCTTTTGACTTAAAATCCCTTGAAACTTAAAGTAAGGGTTGCTTTAAAAACATTCTTTTGTTCTTTTAGTCCTCTCTTCTCATAATGCTTTCAACTACTGAAAATTATTTTAGCTCTTGAACAATGTAATTCCAAGCATAGGACTAGAAGTGCAACAGACCTGTTGTATATGTCACTATTATTTCACTTAAGACACACCGTAGATTGTATGATGCCCCACTATTTATGTACCAAGAAGAAATTTTTAGAAATCATGCCAGTTATAGTTTTAAGACATTTTGAATTAGAAATTGGATTCCGATGTCAGAGATATTAAAAGGTGACAAAATGAGCATCTTGGAATCATTGAAATAGAGTATTCTTGCTCATCCTTAAACGTAGCTGCAAAGTGGGCATAATTGGATTGTTTTCCCTAATTGTAGTGGGTCTTTGTAAGTTGTAGTAATAGCTATAATAATATTTGTGCTAGGAACTAGTATTCTAAAACTTTGCATGGATCCTCATTTAAGGATCACGACAAGAGGTCTTGTGAGATAAGTACCTTTTATTTTATTTATTATTACTATTGTTTTGTAACCTCTATAACCAACAGGGGTCTCGAACCCCTGGCTCCCGAGATCGAGTGACATGCTCTTCAGAGTGAGCCAGACAGGCGACCTGAGACAACTATTTTTATGCCCATTTTGTGGATGAGGAAATTGCGATAAGGCTAAATGGTCACTGTGAAGCGACAGAGTTAAAGTGGGAATCAAACCCAGGTTGAGCTGCCTCCTGAGGTCATGCTCTTCCTAAACAGATAGGCTGCTCTTTTAATAGAGCGGTGAAGAATCACTAATAAATATTGTACTTTCTTCCAAAGAAAACTAAATCTTTGTTTTGGAGTCATGAGAATAATACAGTATTTAACATTTACAATTCTGTGAATTAATTTGAATGTTTTGGAAAGGTACACTGTAATTTCCTGACAAGTCCTTTCATGCTCACAGGACGGCTCTCCACTTGGCGTGTGCCATTGGGAGTGTAGATATGGTGAAGATCCTGGTACTTTCTCAATGCCAGCTAAACCTCCGTGATGGAGAAAACAGGACAGCTCTCGTGAAGGTGGGTGGTCACACCTATGTCTGCCTGAGGTGGATTGGATTGAAGTCCTTGGAATGAACATTTGTTGCAATTAAACATAACTCATTGGTGAAACTTGTGGCATGTTTCCTTTCAGTTCCCAGAATTTACATTCTGTTTCTCGTTATAATGCTGACAGGCTGTACAATGCCAAGAAGAGGCATGTGTAGATATTCTTCTCAGAAAAGGTGCTGATGTAAATACTAAGGATTTCAAGGACAACACCGCTCTCCATTATGCGGCCTATGAGGGAAATATCTCAATAGCACGCAAGCTGCTTTTGAATAAAGGAGATATAGAGGCCAAAAACAAGGTACAGGTCAAGTTTTTTTTACAACGTATTTCACATTATAAATAAATAAATAAATAAATAAATAAATAAATAAAAATCAGTAAATCAATCAGTAAATAAATAAATGTAGCTGCAAAAGGTTTTTCAACATGTATATGTAGATATATTTGTACTATAGCACATATATATATGAAGACATCGACACTGAATTTTATACAGCAGGTCCTGTCATCATGGAAACAACTCCAAAACCAAGGCAGAGGGAGGGAAAGAGAAAAGTAATGCATATAGTAAGGAAACATTCTGTCTGCTAGCTACCCTTCCACCCCAGAAAGAAAATCTTCCCCTTTGTGCCTGGGAGTAGATGGTGCCCTCAGAGCCCACAAAGGATTGAAGGCCTAGAGGGGAGTGTGGTGTTGATGGAGGCCGAAAGCTGTGCAGGGGCTTAGGAAATGGATGCTTCTGGGGATGAGTAGGAGACCGTGACCCAGAGGAGTAGCTTGGGTGAATGTAAATGGGAGGAGAAAGCAGCAGGTTGTAATAGGCCTTGGGCACTCTAGGCCCTAAGGTTCAGAAGATGAGAGCAGGGGGATCAGGTCATGACATCCTACAGGTGGTATCTGCTTGTGCTGGTAGCCACTCTGCCAGCCATGTACCACGGTGAGGCCTCCCATTCCGGAGAGTAGCTCCTGCTCAGCCTATGTAGTTCCTCAGTGGGGTGGTAGGTGTGCATGGGGAGCTGGTGATGACCACACTTGCCAGTCTCCCTGTGCTTTCTTTGACGTGCATTACCTTCAGTCGCTGCCCTTGCAGAAACACTGTTGTGTGTCATAGATAGGGTCGATTTTTCATATTTGGAAGCTCAAACATTTCCTGGATGAAAATATTTTGAAATAACTGTCTAAGCTTTTGCTTTAAATAACACTTTTTATTTTTGAAGATTGTATTTATATGAGAGAGAGCAAACATGAGTAGGGAGGAAAGGCAGAGGTAGGGGAAGAAGAGGCCTTCCCACTGAGCCAGGTAGCCTGATGCACGGGGCTTGATGTCAGGAGTGGGATCGTGACCATAACCAGAGAGAGATGCTTGACCCACTGAGCCCCCCAGGCTTACCATAATACTTCTTCCTTCCTGCCTTCCTTTTTTTAATTAAGCTTTTTATTTATTTATTTTTTCACCTCACACTCTGGGGTTTATGTACTTATTTTATCTTTTAGTTTTTTCTTTTTAAATTTTTTTAGTTGGAGTTCAGTTTGCCAAGAAAGAGCACAGGACCCAGTGCTCATCCCGTCAAGTGCCCCCCCCTTGGTGCCCGTCACCCAGTCACCCCAACCCCCCACCCACCTCCCTTTCCACCATCCCTTGTTTGGTTCCCAGAGTTAGGAGTCTCTCATGTTCTGTCCCCCTCACTGATATTTCCCACTCGTTTTCTCTGCTTTCCCCTTTATTCCCTTTCACTCTTTTCTATTCCCCGTATGAATGAGACCATGTAATGTTTGTCCTTCTCCGATTGCCTTACTTCACTCAGCATAATACCCTCCAGTTGCATCCATGTTGAAGCAGATGGTGGGTATTTTTTGTTTCTAATTGTTGAGTAATCTGTGGTATATGTCCACAATGGAATATTACTCAGCCGTGAGATTTTATTTTTTGCGGGGGAGTGAGCATGTACAAGCAGGGGGTGTTGTGGGGGCAGAGGAAAAGAAAGAGAGTAAGAATCTGAAGTAGACTTTGCGCTGAGTCTGTCGCAGCGCTGGATCTTATAACTCTGATCATCACCTGAGTTAAGACCAAGAGTCAGATGCTCAACGGACTGAGCCACTCAGTTGCCCCTAAATAATGATACCTCTAAAGAAGCATTAGAGAAGGCAAGTTTCTTTTATGTATTTATGGCAAATATTTATGAGAACACAGAATGTGTTCTGAAACTTTATTTTCAAAAATGTTTTCTCACCCAGTTTGTTTTCTTATTTAGTGTCAAACAACAGAGGAAAGCAAAATTTGCCTTGGAAATAGGCTTTGTCTTAAAACACAAAACAAGTGTATTTTACAATATCAAATCTTGCTGCTGTTGAGAAGTTCCTATTTGATCAAAAAGTGATTGATTAACACGGTCAGAGTTTGTCTTTTATCAGCCTTGACTTAAGAGGGACAAAAGAGGGGCAAAGGAGAAAGCAGTCAGGAACATGCAGAGCGATTTAGAAATTTGGCAAGTGAGGGGAAATATCAAGACAAGGTTTTGGGATTGTGTTTGTTTTTCTTAGTGTTTATGTTTAGGTAAGGAGTCTTCAATTTTCAGGGATAATAATTCTTACTTTACGAACCAGTGAGTGTGTTGTAAACTTATATAGAGATCAATTCTAGGAGGACTCTAAGGACATCAGATTGGCAGTAAACAGGTGGTTGAATGGGCACAAAAGGGACGCCTGTGTGGCTCAGTGATTGAGCATATGCCTTCGGCTCAGGGCATGATCCCGTGGTCTCCGAATCGAGTCCCACATGGCACTCCTTGAATGGAGGAGCCTGCTTCTCCCTCTGCCTGTGTCTCTGCCTGTCTCTCTCTCTCTCTCTCTCTCTCTCTTTCATCTCTCATGAATAAATCAATAGAAATCTTAAAAAAAAAAAACAAAAAGTGGACAAGCAGAGGAAAGAACACAGTATAGTATTTTGCAGCTATAGCCACTTAGATACGAGTCTAAACTCTGCTTGCAAATCTAGAATGTCTTGATGGGAAGGATGTAAGGAGTGTGTAAATAATGGAATCAAGTTGCATTTTGAGTTTACTAGTCCTTGTTCTACCTCTAGCCATGGAAATTGAATGCAGGTTTGATAAGTGACTCATTTCTGTTTTTGGCTGAATCCTCAAGTGATAGGGAGAATTGGCCACATAGGTGAAAGAGGAGACTGGCATGGTTGTGTACTGTACTAGTTCTCAGCTAGACTTGTGCTGGTGAATCACAGTCAACTAGGGAACTTTAAAAGAATTTACAAGCCTAAACTGTCCCGTGAAGATTTCGATGGAGTGAATCCAATAACGTGTGTACGCAGAAATTTGGAAATAGGGTTTTGAGATTCTGTTACAACTCTTGGCTAACAACTACTGAATGGGTAGGTATACATATACAAATTTAGAGATGTAAAAATATTAAATCTCTGGAAGAGATTTAACTGAAGTTGGATACTGGCTACTTCCTTCCACTCTCTCCAACATTAGCCTTTCATCTGTCTGTATCTCTTTGAGAATTACAGATGAAAATTATTGGTCATCTCGTTGGCTTGAAAAATAATTACCTTTTCTTCCAACTATCAGTCATTCACCGGCACCCAGATGGGAAGTCTTTATGAGTAGTCTTTTAATAAGTAGAGTCTGACCCTTTAAAGATTTTACGTGTTTTGCTACCATTCTGATTATTACAAGCAGGGTTTTCCCAATTGCAGCAGTAGAAATCCGTGAACCTTCTTTTTTAGTTGAAGCTGTGCGATAGACTATCTTAGGATGTCTTTCAAATTCATAGGGCCCTGGCATAGTGCATAATCACTACTGTGTTAAACATTCAGCATGTAGTTAGTGACAATACAGATGGTAATTGTTTTAATAACTTTGCTTCAGCATTCCTCTGAACTCCTGTCTGTTCGGTTAGCAATGTGAGGGAAGTAAATACAAATAGATTGTAGTTGAAACAAGCATTGGAAAATTCTGACAGTAGGTGTTAATGAGTCTTCACAGCAATTTTCCTTAGAAGGTGGGGCCTAATTTGTTGGTAAAACATGATCCTGATGCTTTAGGAAAGGTTTGATGTCCAAGTGTTTGTTTTACGCACGGCCATTGGAAACAGTCACAGCAAATAGAAAAACACAAGTAGGCTATAGACTAAATGTGGCCCCCGGATGTATTTAGTTTCCACTGTCAGTTGAGCTAACATTTAAAATTATGGCACGCATGTAGAACTCTGGATTTTGAGCTTTTCTTACAGATCACTTCTGGTACCTTGAGCCCATGCTGCTGTTTGGTATGCTGTGCAGAGGCTGTCCCTTTATAGGAGGTGTGTCTCCAGTTTGCTCGTGTCCCCGCCTAGGTTCTTCACTGACTCGTGTCACCTGCTTTGCCTCCATAAGCACTGAGTTTACAATTACTGTTTTATGGTATATGTTGACAAAGATTTCAAGATTTTCAAGACACTCCATATTTAATTTGTAATTATATTTTGTATTTTATGTTAATTTCTTAGGATTGGGATTGAATTTTCTGTTTCTTTGTCCTTATTTTTTTCATTACTTTATTCAGTAATTGATGAGAGACACACAGAGAGAGGCAGAGAGCTAGGCACAGGGGGAAGCAGGCTCTCTATGGGGACCCTGATATGGGCTCGATCCCAGGACCCTGGGATCATGATGTTCACCCTCTGAGTCACCCAGGGCCTCGGGATGAATTTTCTAAGTTAAGAATTGAAAGTCGTTTTTTTTCACAAACATTTTTTCTATATATGTACAGTAATCATGTACCTTTTGGAATATCTGCAAGCCATGTGAAGTTAATCCTGGTTCTACTTGGATAGATTATGCATATTTCAGACAGTATTCTCTTTCTCCTTGGTATTATTCCCTAAATACGCAATTTATATAGTAGCTTTTATTATACTAAAAATAATCCGTATAAAGCAGTATTAGAATTTTTGAATAATAGTTTTTACTTAATCTCAGTTTCCCAACATGTAAACACCCAGTGCTCATTCAGTATTAGAATTTTTATTGGTAAGTCATGACATTTTTATTTCTGATTTACACTTAGTCTAAATTATAAAATAATCATAAATAGCAATGATAATAGAAACTAGAATACAAACAGGTTTTTTTAGAAGTAGATGTGCATTAGGTTCTCAGAATGAGTATAGTAGAGAATAAAATCTCATTGACTTATTTCACTTAGCATAATACCCTGAGTCAGTCAGAGAAAGACAATTATCATATGATCTCATTCATATGTGGAACTTAAGAAACAAGACAGAGGAGAAGGGGAAGAAGAGAAAAACTTAAACCAGAGAGACTGAGGGAGACAAAGCCTAAGAGACTCTTAATCATAGGAGCCAAACTGAAGGTCACTGGAGGGGTGGAGTGGAAGGATGGGATAACTGGGTGATGGACATTAAGGAGGGCACATGATGGAATGAGTCCTGGGTGTTACATAAGACTGAGGAACCACTGACTTCTACCTCTGAAACTAATAGTATGTTGTATGGAACTGAATTTGAATAAAAGGGTAAAAATGAGAAAAATCTCATACTGAGCTTTCTAACAGTTAAGAAAAAACTTTATCATGGTATAATAGGAGAAAGTCCAAGGACTATTTATTTAGTTATTTATTTTTAATATTTTATTGTTCTTATTTTTTATTTTAAACAAAAAAACCCACAATTTTTTATTGGAGTTCAATTTGCCCACATAAAGAATAACACCGAGTGCTCATCTCATTGTGGGCCCACCTTAACCAAAGATTATTTAGTATTAAGTGGTCAAAATTCATTTGAAGCTTCTTTCTTTTATTTTTATTTATTTACTTTTCTTTTTAATTTTTAAAAGGTTTCTTTATGCATTTTAGAGAGACAGCACACACATGCACAGGCTTGTGGGGGTGGGGGAGGGGAGAGGGAGAGGGAGAGAGAGTGTCTTAAACAGACTTGGTGCTCAGTGCCAGGGGAGCCCCGAATCCAATGTGGGGCTGGATCCCACGACCCTGAGATCACACCTGAGACAAAACCAAGCGTCCCTCAACTGCCTGCACAACCCAGCTGCCCTGAAACCTAGCTCTTTTCATTCAGAGTCCATCTCCTTAGTGACTCATTTGGAGCTGGAGTGTTTTATGTTGACATCTGGGATCCCCATACCATTGATAGATGAGAATCCAGCAAGTTTGTACAACCTGGAGAAAACCCTTACCTTTATTGGAAAGTTCTTAAAACTATATCCCTGGGAACTCTTGTTTCTCAAGTATTAATGTTTGCTACAAAAGAAGGAATTGTCAAATGGGGATAAGCAAATGTAAATGGGGTTCATTTGTGCTAGATGTATAGTGCAGTTTTGTAATGTTTCACAAACATAGATGATCATTGAATCTTTCTTTTTTTTTTTAAGATTTTATTTATTTGTTCATGATAGTCACAGAGAGAGAGAGAGAGGCAGAGACACAGGCAGAGGGAGAAGCAGGCTCCATGCAGGGAGCCCGACGTGGGATTCGATCCCGAGTCTCCAGGATCGCGCCCTGGGCCAAAGGCAGGCGCCAAACCACTGCGCCACCCAGGGATCCCAATCATTGAATCTTTCTTTTGGGGCACAGTATCTCTTGCAAATCATGTGTTCTTTGGAATATAATTGAAGAAACACTACTCCGGAGATATCCATTAAAATCAGTAACGATACTTTAAATATTTACTACTATGTTTTAGAGAGTGGAGATACAGAGATAAAAAATAACCCCTCCCCTCTAGAATCTTTTGGTTTAGATGGTGCGGAATAAAATAACTAGGGTATACCATGATATATTGTGAGAGAAGCAAAGATTCTTGGAGCCAGGCAATGTTTGAAGCGAGTTTGTGGAATGACTGCAGGTAATCTGTTGAAGAGGAAGAGGAGGTCTATTTTATTATTTTTATTTTAGTTTTTAAAAAGACTTTATGTTTTTGAGAGAGACAGAGAGTGAGCAAGCAGGAGAGAGAGCACGAGTGGAGGGGAGGGGCAGAGGGAGAGGGAGAAGCTGACTCTTTGCTGCAGAGGGAGCCCAAGGTGGGACTCCATCCTGAGACCCTGGGATCATGACCTGAGCTGATGAGCTGAAGGCAGATGCTTGACCAACTGAGCCACCCACGCTCCGTGAGAAAGCAGTATTTTAAAAAGAAGGAGCAGCTGGTGAAACCATGGAGGGCTGAGAACGAAAGGGCTAATTTTATTTACTTTCTATGTTACATGTTTAAGTTACAGGATCGTTCAGAATTTTTACGATTCATTATCCAAATATGTAATTTTGTAAATTATAAATTTTGTTTGCACTCCTACAGGATGGCCTCACACCGCTTCTAGTTGCTGTAAATGAAAAAAAGAGAAAATGGTGGCATTTTTATTAGAAAAGCAAATATAAATGCAGTTGACTACACTAACAGGTAAGGTTTTTTTTTTTTTTTTTTGGTGAATCTTAGTATTTGGTCGAGAGTGGTAACAATTTCTCAAGGAGAAAGTTTAACTTATTAATAAGAAGAGTATTTATAAGTATAGTGAAAAATGTCAGCATGTGATCGGTTAGGTAGAAAACAATTACTCTGACAGGACAAGGTGAAGAACATTGTATAGTATAATTCAGAATCCTTTGTAATATAGATTGATGTCATTTGCAATATTTTTTTTTTCTGTATGATTTTACAGTAGCTAAAAGTGTTTCTTGTTGAAATTGTGAGTTTTTTCTTTTTTAGCTCAGAGCTTGATGCCAGAGTCCGGGAATTGAGCCCCACATAGGGCTCCCAGCAGGGAGCCTGCTTCTCCCTCTGCCTATGTCTCTGCCTTTCTTTCTGTGTCTCTCCTGAATAAGGAAATATAACTGAGAAAAAAAAATTTAGAGAGTCCAAGCAGAAACCTCTGAAACTGTCTCCAAGCCTTCATTTGGTAGGGTATACCAAAACAACCCTAGCAGAGGTGCAGTGGGGATAGTGCTAAAGGATGAAAGGCTGGTGAGCTCTATCACATTTCTGCTTGATTCACTAGTCTGGCCCATTCAGAGAAGATAGATTGTGGCAAATATCTGTAGTTACTGTCAACTTAAACAAAGAGTAATTCCAGTCATAGTTATTGTGCGCCTCTTATTGCTTCCAGAACAGATTGATAAGACGTCAGGTACATGGTATGTGTCACCACTGATTTGGCAAATGCATTCTTTTCTAGTCCGCTAGTGAATCAGAAATAGTTCATATTCATAGAGTATAGGCAAAGTGTTCATTCATTTAATTTGCCTCAGCGTTTTATTAACTCATGGAGCTAGACCATTTGAACATCCCCAGAATATCTCATTGGCCTATCATATTGACACCATGCTAATTTGACATGAGGATCAGTAAGAGGCTATAACGCTTTGGGCCCTTGGTAAGACGGCATGAATTGACATATCCGTGAAGTTTTGAGGCATCCAGTGGGCATGCCAGGATATTCTCGCAGGAGTGAAAGAAAAATTGCCACATTTTGAATACCTTTTCACAAAGACAGAAACTGGGAGACCTCTTTGGGTTCTGGAGGTAGCATATTTTACGCCACTAATTCTCAATGCGTTGGGGGTGGGGTGGTGGGAGAAGAATTCTGCTCCTCAGGGAGCATTTGGCAGTGTCTGGAGACCTGTTTTTGACATGTCAAA
>NW_023331494.1:0-38991 GCF_011100685.1 Canis lupus familiaris
TTAGGTCCCGTTGAGGGCCCAGTAGAGGACCAGAGTCAATAGGTCTAGTTGAGGCATAGAGGGTACCATATTCACCTGGTCTTGGTGATACTCAGATGGGGACCGAGTCACCATGTCAGGCTGAGACCCAGAGGGATCCAGAGTCATCATGACCAGGTGAGGCTCAGGTGTGGAAAAGAGTATCCAGGTCATAATGGTCCACAGGTGAGGACCAGAGTCAGCGCATCTGCGGTGAGGCCCAGCAGTTGGGATCAGAGTCACCAGTTCCAGGTGAGGCCAAGAACGAGTCCACAGCAATCAGGTCCAGATGGGGAACAAAGTCACCATGACTGAGTGAGGCCCAGATGGGGACCAGATTCACCAGGCCCAGGTGATTCCCAGGTGGTGACCAGGTTACGTGTTAGGGTGAGGACCAGGTAGGACCAGATTCACCAGGTCCAAGTGAGGCCCACGTGGCGACCTGTGTCACTAGGTATGGGTGAGGCCCAGGTGGCAACCCCACTCACCAGGTCCAGGTGAGGCCAACCTGCAGGCCATGCAGAGGCACCATATCCCGATGATGCCCAGGTAGGGACGAGAGATACCAGGTCCAGCTGGCCAACCTGCAGGCCATGCAGTGGAACCATGTCCCGATGATGCCCAGGAAGGGACCAGAGTCACCAGGCCCAAATGAGGCCCAGATGGAGCATATTCACTGGTTCCAGGTGAGGCCCAGTTGAGGACCAGAGTCACCAGATCTGGTTGAGGCCTAGAGGGGTACCAGAATCACCTGGTCCAGGTGACATCAGATGGGTCCAAAGTCACCAGATCAGGGTGAGGCCCAGAGAGGTTCCAGAGTCATCATGTCCAGGTGAGGCTCAGGTATGGAACAGAGTCACCAGGTACCAAAGATGCCCAGGTGTGAGGAACAGAGTCACCAGGTCTGGGTGAAGAGCAGATAGGATCAGAGTCACCAGTTCCAGGTGAGGGCAGAAAGAGTCCACAGCAATCAGGTCCAGGGTCGGAACAAAGTCACCAGGACTGGGTAGGCCCAGATGGGGACCAGATTCACCAGGTCCAGGTGAGTCCCAGGTGGTGACCAGAGTCTCCGGGTCTGGGAGAGGACCAGGAAGTAACAGGTTCACTGGGTCCAAGAGGACCACGTGGAGACCTGAGTCACCAGTATGGGTGAGGCCCAGGTGGCAACCCCACTCACCAGGTCCAGGTGAGGCCACCTGCAGGCTAAGAGTCACCAGATCCAGGTAAGGCCCTAGTGGGGACCGGAGTCACCAGGTAATTGTGAGTCTACAGAACACCACAGGCACCAGGTCCAGGTGTGGTTCATGTGGGAATGAGAGTCACTAGGTCCAGGTGAGCTCCAGGTGGGGACCAGTCACCAGTTCCAGATTGAGGCCTAGGTGGGGGACCAGAGTCATCAGGACCAGCTGAGGCCAAACTGTGGAGCAAATTTATCATGTCCGGTGGGCCCAGGTGAGGAACAGAGTAACCATGTCCCATTGATGCCAGGTGGGAAAAGAGTCACAAGGTCCAGACGAGGCCTATGTGAGGAGTAGTAGATTCAACAGGTCCTCTTGGGCCCGTTGTGGACCGGTTGTCCCAGCTCCGGGTGAGTCCCAGAGGGGGACCAGAGTCACCGGTTCTAGTGATAACCAGGTGAGGACCAGAGTCACCACGTCAGGGTGAGGCCCAGAGGGAGACGAGAATCACTAGGTTCAAGTGAGGCCCCGATATGGAACTGTGAAACCAGGTCCCATGATGCCCATATGAGGACCTGAGTCACCAGGTCCAGGTGATGTCCCTGTGGGAACCAGTCACCCGGTTCAGGTGAGGCCCAGGTGGGACCACAGTCACCAGGTCCAGGGGAGGCCCAGGTAAATAAGAGGGTATCCAGGTCCCAATGATGCCCAGGTAAGGACCAGAGTCCACAGGTCCAGGAGAGGCCCAAAATGGATCAGATTCATTGTGTTCCAGTGAGGCCAGATGGAGACCACAGGAACCAGGTCCAGGAGAGCCCCATATGGGAATCAGAGCCACCAGAACCAGGTGAGGTCCAGGAGGGGACCACAGTCACAAGGTCCAAGTGAGGTGCAGGTGGCAACATGATCACCAAGTCCAGGTGAGGCCCACGTCGTGACCTGTCACCAGATCCAGGTGCGGACAGCTAAGAACCAGATTCACCAGGCCCAATGAAGCCCAAGGGGTGACCAGATTCACCAGGTAAGGGTGAGGCCCAGAGGGGGAACCAGAGTAACCAGTTTAGATTGAGGCCCAGAACGGAGCCAGAGGTCCCTGGACAAAGTGAGGCCCAGGTGTGGAATAGAGTATCAAGGTCCCAATGATGCCTGGGTGAGGACCAGAGTCACTAGGCCATGCAAGTCCACATGGGGAACAGAATCACTAGGTCCTGGTGATGCATAGAATAAGAAACACAGTCACCAGTATCAGTTGAGCCCCTTGTTGGAACCAGAGCCACTCCATCCAGCTGAGTCCCAGGTCCATGTGAGGCCCACGTGAGGACCAGATTCATTAGGTCGAATTGAGGCATAGCTGGGGACAAGAGTCACCAGGTGATGCATAGAATAAGAACACAGTCACCAGTATCAGTTGAGCCCCTTGTGGGAACTAGAGCTACTCTACCCAGCTGATTCCCAGGTCCATGTGAAGCCCACGTGAGGACCAGATTCATCAGGTCGAATTGAGGCTTAGCTGGGGACAAGAGTCACCAGGACTGGGTGCGGCCTAGGTGGGGCAAGATTCAGCAGTTCTGAGTTAGGTCAAAGTGAGGACGAGAGTCACCAGGTCCAGGTGAGGCCAAAATGAGGACCAGAGTCACCAGATCCAGGTGAGGTCCATGTTGGAAAGAGAGTCACCAGGTCCAGGAGAGGTACAGGTGGGGACCAGAGTCACCAGATCCAGGTAAAGTCCAGGTGGGGATCAGAGTCACGAGATCCAGGAGAAGTCCAGGTGGGCACCAGAGTCTCTAGGTGCAGATGAGGCCCAGGTGAGGACCAGAGTTACCAGGTACACGTGAGGCCCCGGTGGGGATCAGAGGCAACAGGTCCATGTTAGGCGGGGCTTAGGTACCATGGTCAAGAGGTGTACTTGAGGCCCAGGTGTGGAACACAGTAAGCAGGTCCAGGTGAGTCCCCGGTGGTGACAAGAGTCACCACGTCCAGGAGAGGCCCAGGTGGGCACCAGGATCACCAGTTACAGGGGAGGCCCTTGAAAGAACCAGAGTCAACTGTTCGAGGTCAGGCACAGGTGGCAACCAGGGTCAGCAGGTCGTAGCCAGGCCAAAGTGGGGTTCACAGTCACTAGGGTACGGTGAGACCCAGAGGGGGACCAGAGTCACCTGTTCCAGGTGAGGTCCAGTTGTGGAACACAGTCACAGGGTCCCAATTTTGCCGGGTGAGGACCATGGTCAACAGGGCCAGGTGAGGCCCAGATGGGGACCAGAGTCCCCAAATCCACGTGAAGCCCAGGAGGGAACCACAGTCACCAGATCCAGGGTAGTCGCAGGTGCAGACCAGAATCACCAGGTCCAGGTGAGGTGCAGGTGGCAACCACACTCACCAGGTCCCGGGGAGGCCCTGGTGGGGGACCAGAGTCACGAGGTACATGAGAAGCTAGAAACACTGCAGCCACCAGGTGAACATGATGTCCATGCTGGAATGAGAATCACCAGTTACAGGTGAGGACCAGGTGGGGATCCGACTCACCATGTCCAGGTGAGACCCAGGTTGGAACCAGTGTCACCATGTCCAGGTGTGGCCCAGGTGAAGACCAGAGTTAATAGGTCTTGCTGGGTCACTACTAGTGAACAGTGTAACAATATCCTGATGCTACCCAGGTGGGTACCAGAGACACCAGGTCCTGGTGTGGCCCAGGTGGAACCAGAGACACGAGTCCCAGGTGAGGTCCCAATGGGGACCACAGTCACCAGGTCAGGTGAGGCCATGCTTAGGATCAGAGTCACCAGTTACAATTGAGGCCCAGGTTGAACCAGAGTCACCTGGTACAGAAGAGGCCAAAGTCAGGACCAGAGTTACCAGGATATGGTCAGTCCCAGTGTGGAATAGAGTAACCATGTCCCGGTGATGCCCAGGTAGAACCAGAATTACCAAGTCCAGATGAGGTGCAGGTGGAGAGCATATTCACTAGGTCCCGGTGAGGCCAAGTTGAGGACCGAGTCACCAGGTATAGTTGAGGCTTGGAGTGGTACCAGATTCACCTGGTCTAGGTGACATCCAGATGGGGACCAGAGTCACCATGTCAGGCTGAGGCCCAGAGGGGATCCAGAGTCATCATGTCCAGGTGAGGTTCACGGGTGGAACAGAGTATCCAGGTCATAATGGTCCAGAGGTGAGGACCAGAGTCACCAGATCTGGGTGAGGCCCAGTTAGGATCAGAGTCACTAGTTCCAGGTGACGGCCAAGAAGGAGTACACAGCAATCAGGTCCAGGTGTGAACAAAGTCACCTGGACTGGATGAGGCCAATGGGGACCAGAAACACAATGTCCAGGTGATTCCCAGGTGATGACCAGAGTTACCAGTTCCGTGTGAGGACAAGGGAAGGACCAGATTCAACAGGTCCACGTGAGGACCACGTTGGGACCTGTGTCACCAGGCATGGGTGAGTCTCAGGTGACAACCCCACTCACTAGGTCCAAGTGAGGCCAACCTGCAGGCCATGCGAGGAACCATGTACTGATGATGCCCAGGTGGGGTCTAGAGTTATCAGGTCCAGGTGAGGCACACTTGCAGGCCATGCAGTGGAACCATGTCCCGGTAATGCCGAGGTATGGATCAGAATCACCATGTCCAAATGAGGCCCAGATGGAGCATATTCACTAGGTCTAGGTGAGGCTCAGTTGAGGACCAGAGTCACCAGATCTGGTTGAGCCCTATAAGGGTACCAGAATCACCTGGTTCAGATGACATCGAGATGGGGGACCAGAGTCACCAGGTTAGGGTGAGGCCCAGAGAGGTTCCAGAGTCATCATGTCCAAGTGAGGCTCAGGTGTGGAACAGAGTCACCAGGTACCAATGATGCCCAGTTGAGGACCAGATTCACCAGGTCTGGGTGACGCGCAGATAGGATCGGAGTCACCAGTTCCAGGTGAGGCCAAGAAGGCGTCCACAGCAATCAGGTCCATGTGGGGAACAAAGTCACCAGGATTGGGTGAGACCCAGATGGGGACCAGATTCACCAGGCCCAAGTGATTCCCAGGTGGTGACCAGAGTTACCAGTTCCGGGAAGGAACAGGTAAGGACCAGATTCACCAGGTCCAATTGAGGCCCACGTGGGGACCTGTGTCACCATGTATGGTTGAGGCACAATTGGCAACCCCACTCACCAGGTCCAGGTGAGGCCAAACCTGCAGGCGATGGAGACGAACCGTGTCCCGATGATGCCCAGGTAGGGACTAGAGTTACCAGGTCCAGGTGTGGCCAACCTGCAGGCCATGCAGTGGAACCATGTCCTGATGATGCCCAGGTAGGGACCAGAGTTACCAGGTCCAGGTGAGGCCAACCTGCAGGCCATGCAGTGGAACCATATCCCTATGATGCCCAGGTAGGGACCTGAGTCACCAGGTCCAACTGAGTCCCAGATGGAGCATATTCACTAGGTCCAGGTGAGGCCCAGGTGAGAACCAGTGTCCCCAGACCTGGTTGAGGCCTAGAGGGTTCCCAGAGTCACCTGGTCCCGGTGACATCCAGATGGAGACCAGAGTCACCAGGTCAGGGTTAGGCCCAGAGTGGTTCCACAGTCATCATGTCCAGGTGAGGCTCAGGTGTGGAACAGAGTCACCAGGTACCAATGATGCCCAGGTGAGGACCAGAGTGACCAGGTCTGGGCGACGCGCAGATAAGATCAGAGTCACCAGGTCCAGGTGAGGCCAAGAAGGAGTCCACAGCAATCAATCCAGGTGGGGAACAAAGTCACCAGGAGTGGGGTGAGGCCCAGATGGGGAACAGATTCATTCACCAGGTCCAGGTGAGGCCCAGGTGGTGACCAGAGTCCCCGGGTCTGGGAGAGGACCAGGTACGGTCCAGATTCACCAGGTCCAAGAGGCCCACGTGGTGACCTGAGACACCAGGTATGGGTGATGCCCAGGTGGCAACCCCACTCACCAGGTCCAGGTGAGGCCAACCTGCAGGCCAGAGTCACCAGATCTAGGTGAGGCCCTAGTGGGGACAGGAGTCACCAGGTAAATGTGAGTCTACAAGTACACCACAGTCACCAGGTCCAGGTGTGGTTCATGTGGGAACTTAGTCACCAGGTCCAGGTGAGACCCAGGTGGGGACCACAGTCACCAGGTCCAGATTGAGGACAAGGTGGGGCGACCAGTGTCATCAGAACCAGTTGAGGCCAAAGTGTGGAGCAAAGTTATCATGTCCAGGTGAGGCCCAGGTGTGGAACAGAGTAACAATGTCCCATTGATGCCCAGGTGCGAAAAC
This sequence comes from Canis lupus familiaris, assembly GCF_011100685.1. Lineage (NCBI taxonomy): Eukaryota > Metazoa > Chordata > Mammalia > Carnivora > Canidae > Canis > Canis lupus. The sequence continues at coordinate 6,463 of NW_023331494.1, forward strand.
AGTCACAAGGTCCAGACGAGGCCTAAGTGAGGAGTAGATCACCAGGTCCTGTTGAGGCCCAGTTGAAGACCAGTGTAAACAGCTCCGGGGGAGTCCCAGAGGGGGCGAGTCACCCAGTACTGGTGATATCCAGGTGGGGACCAGAGTCACCACGTCAGAGTGAGGCCCACAGGGGGACGAAAATCACTAGGTCCAGGTGAGGCCCTGATGTATAACTAAGAAACCAGGTCCCATGATGCCCGTATGAGGACCTGAATCACCAGGTCCAGTTGAGGTCCCTGTGGGAAACCGTCACGTCGTCCAGGTGACGCCCAGGGGGACCACAGTCACCAGTTCCAGTTTAGGCCCAGGTATATAAGAGAGTATCCAGGTCCCAATGATGCCTAGATAAGGACCTGAGTCAACAGGTCCAGGAGAAGCCCAAATATGGATCAGAGTCATTGTGTTCTTGGTGAGGCCAGATGGAGCCCACAGGAACCAGGTCCAGGAGAGCCCCATATGGGAACCAGAGCCACCAGATCCAGGTGAGGTCCAGGTGGGACCAGAGTCACAAGGTCCAGGTGAGGCGCAGGTGGCAACAGGATTCACCAAGTCCAGGTGAGGCCCAGGTGGCGACCAGTCACCAGATCCAGGTGAGGATCAGCTAAGGACCAGATTCACCAGGCCCAGGTGAAGCCCAAGGGGTGACCAGCGTCACGAGGTAAGGGTGAGGCCCAGAGTGGAACCAGAGTAACCAGTTTAGTTTGAGGCCCAGAATGGGACCAGAGGGTCCCTGGTCAAAGTGAGGCCCAGGTGTGGAATAGAGTATCCAGGTCCCAATGATGCCTGGGTGAGGACCAGAGTCACTAGGGCCATGCAGGCCCAAATGGGTAGCAGAATCACTTGGTCCTGGTGAGGCATAGAATAAGACCACAGTCAGCAGTATCAGGTGACCCCCTTGTGGAAACCAGAGCCACTCTATCCAGCTGAGTCCCAGATCCATGTGAGGCCCACGTGAGGACCAGATTCATCAGGTCGAATTGAGGCATAGTGGGGACAAGAGTCACCAGGTCTGCGTGCGGCCTAGGTGGGGCAAGATTCAGCAGTTCTGAGTTAGGTCCAAGTCGGGACGAGAGACTCCAGGTCCATGTGAGGCCAAACTGAGGTCCAGAGTCACGAGATCCAGGTGAGGTCCATGTTGGAAAGAGAGTCACCAGGTCCAGGAGAGTTCCAGGTGGGTCCCAGAGTCACCAGATCCAGGTGAAGTCCCGGTGGGGACCAGAGTCACCAGATCCAAGTGAAGCCCAGGTGGGGACCAGAGTCACTAGGTCCAGATGAGGCCCAGGTGAGGACAAGAGTTACCAGGTACACGTGAGGCCACGGTGGGGATCAGAGGCAACAGGTCCATGTGAGGCCGGCTTGGGGACCATGGTCAACAAGTGTACTTGAGGCCCATGTGTGGAACACAGGAACCAGGTCCAGGTGAGTCCCTGGTGGTGACAAGAGTAACAAGGGTCATGAGAATCTAGAAACACTGCAGCCACCAGGTCCACATGATGTCCATGTGGGAACGAAAATCACCAGTTACAGGTGAGGAACAGGTGGGGATCCGACTCACCATGTCCAGGTGAGACCCAGGTGGGAACCAGTGTCACCATGTCCTGGTGTGCCCCAGGTGAAGACCAGAGTTATTAGGTCCTGCTGGATGAGTGTTAGTGAACAGTGTAACCATATCCTGATGCTACCCAGGTGGGTACCAGAGACACCAGGTCCTGGTGAGGCCCAGGTGTAACCGGAGACATGAGGTCCAGGTGAGGTCCCGATGGGAACCACAGTCACCAGGTCAGGTGAGGCCATGCTTAGGATCAGAGTCACCAGGTACAGGTGAGTCCCAGGTGGAGCCAGAGTCACCTGGTAAAGAAGAGGCCAAAGTCAGGACCAGAGTTACCAGGATCAGGTTAGACCCAGTGGGTAATACAGTAACCATGTCCCAATGATGCCCAGGTAGAATCAGAGTCACCAGGTCCATCGAGGCGCAGGTGGGGAGAATATTAAGTAGGTCCAGGTGAGGCCCAGATGAGGACCAGAGTCACCAGGTCTAGTTGACGCCTAGAGGGGTACCAGATTCACCTGGTCTAGGGGACGTCCAGATGGGGACCAGAGTCACCATGTCATGGTGAGGCCTTGAGTGAATCCAGAGTCATCATGTCCAGGTGAGGCTCAGGTGTGGAACAGAGTATCCAGGTCATAATGGTCCACAGGTGAGGACCAGAGTCAACAGATCTGGGTGAGGCCCAGCTACGATCAGAGTCACCACTTCCAGGTGAGGCCAAGAAGGAGTCCACAGCAATCAGGTCCAGGTGGGGAACAAAATCACCAGGACTGGGTGAGGCCCAGATGGGGACCAGATTCACCAGGCCCAGGTGATTCCCAGGTGGTGACCAGAGTTAGCAGTTCCGGGTGAGGACCAGGTAAGGACCAGATTCACCAGGTCCAAGTGAGTCCCACGTGGGCACCTGGGTCACCAGGTATGGGTGAGGCCCAAGTGGCAACCCCACTCACCAGGTCCAGGTGAGGCCACCCTGCAGGCAATGCAGAGGAAGAGTGTCCCGATGATGCCCAGGTAGAACCACAGTTACCAGGTCCAGGTGCGGCCAACCTAAAGGCCATGCAGTGGAACCATGTCCCGATGATGCCCAGGTAGGGAAGAGAGTCACCAGGTCCAAATGAGGCCCAGATGGAGCATATTCAATAGGTCCAGGTGAGGCCCAGTTGAGGGCCAGCGTCACCAGAACTGGTTGAGGCCTAGAGGGGTACAAAAATCACCTGGTCCATGTGACATCCAGATGGAGACCAGAGTCACCAGGTCAGGGTTAGGCCCAGAGTGGTTCCAGAGTCCAGAGCCTCATGTCCAGGTGAGGCTCAGGTGTGGAACAGAGTCACCAGGTACTAATGACGCCCAGGTGAGGACCAGAGTCTCCAGGTCTGGGTGACACGCAGATAGGATCAGAGTCACCAGGTCCAGGTGAGGCCATGAAAGAGTCCACAGCAATCAGGTCAAGGTGGGGAACAAAGTCACCAGGACTCGGGGAGGCCCAGATGGGGACCAGATTCACTAGGCCCTGGTGATTCCCAGGTGGTGACCAGAGTCCCCGGGTCTGGGAGAGGACCAGGTAAGGACCAGATTCACCAGGTCCAAGAGGCCCACGTGGAGACCTGAGTCACCAGGTATGGGTGAGGCCCATGTGTCATCCCCACTAACCAGGTCCATGTGAGACCAACCTGAAGGCCAAGTCACCCGATCCACGTGAGGCCCTAGTGGGGACTGGATTCACCAGTTAAAAGTGATTCTACAAGAACAACACAGTCACCAGATCCTGGTGTGGTTCATGTGGGAACGAGAGTCACCAGGTCCAGGTGAGACCCAGGTGGGGACCACAGTCACCAGGTCCAGATTGAGGCCTAGGTCGGGGGAGCAGTGTCATCAGGACCAGTTGAGGCCAAAGTGTGGAGCAAAGTTATCATGTCCATATGAGGCCCAGGTCGGGAACAGAGTAACCATGTCCCAAAGATGCCAGGTGGGAACAGAGTCACAAGGTCCAGACGAGGCCTAAGTGAGGAGTAGATTCACCAGGTCCTGTTGAGGCCCAGTTGAGTACCAGTGTCCCCAGCTCCGGGTGAGTCCCAGAGGGGGACTAGAGTCACCCAGTTCTGGTGATATCCAGGTGGGTACCTGAGTTACCACGTCAGGGTTAGGCCCAGAGGGGGACGACAATCACTAGGTCCAGATGAGGCTTCGATTTGGAACTGAGAACCCAGGTCCCATGATGCCCATATGAGGACCTGAGTCGCCAGGTCCAGGTGAGGTCGCTGTAGGAAACAGTCAACTCGTCCATGTGAGGCCCAGGTGGGACCACAGTCACCAGGTCCAGGTAAAGTCCAGGTGGGGACCAGAGTCTCCAGATACAGGTGAAGCCCAGGTGGGGACCAGAGTCACTAGGTCCAGATGAGGCCCAGGTGAGGATCAGAGTTACCAGGTACACGTGAGGCCCCGGTGGGGATCTAGCCAAAAGGTCTACGTGAGGGAGGCTTGGGGAACATGGTCAACATGTCTACCTGAGGCCCAAGTGTGGAACACTGTAAGCCTGTCCAGGTGAGTCCCCAGTGGTGACGAGAGTCACCACGTCTAGTTGAGGCCCAGTTGAGGACCAGGATCTCCAGGTACAGGGGAGGCCCTTGAAAGATCCAGAGTCAACAGTTCGAGGTCAGGCGCAGGTGGCAATCAGGGTCAGCAGGTCCAAGTCAGGCCAAAGTTGGGTTCACAGTCACTAGGGCACGGTGAGACCCAGAGGGGGACCAGAGTCACCTGGTCCACGTGAGGTCCAGTTGTGGAACTCAGTCACCGGGTCCCAATTTTTCCAGTTGAAGACCATGGACAACAGGGCCAGGTGAGGCCCGGATTGGGACCGGAGTCCCCAAATCCAGGAGAAGCCCAGGTGGGGACCACAGTCACAAGATCCAGGGTAGTCTCAGGTGCAGACCAGAATCACCATGTCCTGGTGAGGAGCAGGTGGCAACCACACACACCAGGTCCCGGTGGGGCCCTGGTGCGGACCAGATGCTCGAGGTACATGAGAAGCTAGAAACTCTGCAGCCACCAGTTCCACATGATATGTCCATGTGGGAATGAGAATCACCAGTTAGAGGTGAGGACCAGGTGGGGATCTGACTCACCATGTCCAGGTGAGACCCTGGTGGGAAACAGTGTCACCATGTACAGGTGTGGACCAGGTGAAGACCAGAGTTAATAGCTCCGGCTGGGTCACTGTTAGTGAACAGTGTAACCGTATCCTGATGCTACTCAGGTGGGTACCAGACACACCAGGTCCTGGAGAGGCCCAGTTGGGACCAGAGACACGAGGTCCAGGTGATGTCCCGATGGGCACCACAGTCACCAGTTCAGGTGAGGCCATGCTTAGCATCAGAGTCACCAGTTACCGGTGAACCCAAGGTGGATCCAGAGTCACCTGGTACAGAAGAGGCCAAATCAGGACCAGAGTTACCAGGATCAGGTCAGTCCCAGTGGGGAATACAGTAAACATGTCCCGATGATGCCCAGGTAGAACCAGAGTCACCAGGTCCAGATGAGGCACAGTTGGGGAGCATATTCACTAGGTCCAGGTGAGGCCCAGTTGAGTACCAGAGTCACCAGATCTGGTTGAGGCCTCCAGGGGTACCAGAATCCCCTGGTACAGGAGACATCCAGATGGGGACCAGAGTCACCACTTCAGAGTGAGGCCCAGAGGGGGACGAGAATCACTAGGTCCAGGTGAGGCCCCAATGTGGACCTGAGAAACCAGGTCCCATGATGCCCATATGAGGACCTGAGTCACCAGGTCCAGGTGAGGTCCCTGTGGGAACCCGTCACCTCGTCCAGGTGAGGCACAGGTGGGACCACAGTCTCCAGGTCCAAGTGAGGCCCAGGTATATAAGAGAGTATCTAGGTCCCAATGATGCCGAGGTAAGGACCAGAGTCAACAGGTCCAGGAGAGGCCCAAATATGGATCACAGTCATTGTGTTCTAGGTGAGGCCAGAAGGAGACCACAGGAACCAGGACAGGAGAGCGCCATATGGGAACCAGAGCCACCAGAGCCAGGTGAGGTCCAGGTGGGACCACATTCAGAAGGTCCAGGTGAGGCGCAGGTGGCAACAGGATTCACCAAGTCCAGGTGAGGCCCAGGTGGCGACCTGTCACGAGATCCAGGTGTGGACCAGCTAAGGATTAGATTCACCAGGCCCAAGTGAAGCCCAAGGGGTGACCAGAGTCACCAGGTAAGGGTGAGGCCCAGAGGGATAACCAGAGTAACCAGTTTAGTTTGAGGTCCAGAATGGGACCAGAGGTCCCTGGTCAGAGTGACGCCCTGGTGTGGAATAGATTATCCAGATCCCAATGATGCCTGGGTGAGGACCAGAGTCACTAGCGTCATGCAGGTGCAGATGGGGAACAGAATCACTAGGTTCTGGTGAGGCATAGAATAAGACCAGAGTCACCAGAATCAGGTGAGCCCCTTGTGGGAACCAGAGCCACTCAATCCAGCTGAGTCCCAGGTCCATGTGAGGCCCACGTGAGGACAAGATTCATCAGGTCGAATTGAGGCATGGCTGGGGACAAGAGTCACCAGGTCTGGGTGCGGCCTAGGTGGGGCATGATTCAGCAGTTCTGAGTTAGGTGAAAGTGGGGATGAGAGACACCAGGTCCAGGAGAGGCGAAACTGAGGACCAGAGGCAACAGATCCATGTGAGGTCCATGTTGGAAAGAGAGTCACCAGGTCCAGGAGAGGTCCAGGTGCGGACCAGAGTCACCAGATCCAGGTGAAGCTCAGGTGGGGACCAGAGTCACTAGGTCCAGATGAGGCCCTGGTTAGGACCAGAGATACCCGGTACACGTGAGGCCCCGGTGGGGATCAGAGGCAACAGGTCCATGTGAGGCCGGCTTGGAGACCATGGTCAACAAGTCTACTTGAGGCCCAGATGTGGAACAAGGTAAGCAGGTCCAGGTGAGTCCCCGGGGTGACAAAAGTCACCACGTCCAGGTGAGTCCCAGGTGGGGACGAGGATCACCATGTACAGGGCAGGCCCTTGAATGAACCAGAGTCAACAGTTCGAGGTCAGGCACAGGTGGCAACTTTCGTCAGCAGGTCCAAGTCAGGCCAAAGTTGGATTCACAGTCACTAGGGCACGGTGAGACCCAGAGGGGGACCAGAGTCACATCGTCCAGGTGAGGTCCAGTTGTGGAACACAGTCACCGGGTCCCAATTGTGCCCAGTTGAGGACAATGGTCATCAGGACCAGGTGAGGCCCAGATGGGGACCGGAGTCCCCAAATCCAGGTGAAGCCCAGGTGGGGACGACAGGCACCAGATCCAGGGTAGTCTCAGGGGCAGACAAGAATCAGCAAAGTCAAGGTGAGGTGCAGGTGGCAACCACACTCAACAGGTCCCGGTGAGGCCCTGGTGGGTACCAGAGCCACGAGGCACATGAGAAGCCAGAAACAGTGCAGCCACCAGGTCCACATGATGTACATGTGGGAACGAGAATCACCAGTTACATTGAGGCCCAGGTGGGGATCAGACTCACCATGTCCAGGTGAGACCCAGGTGGGAACCAATGTCACCATGTCCAGGTGTTCCCCAGGTGAAGACTACAGTTAATAGGTCCGGATGGGTCACTGTTAGTGAACATTTTAACCATATCCTGATGCTACCCAGGTGGGGACCAGAGACACCAGGGCCTGGTGAAGCCCAAGTGGGACAAGAGACATGAGGTTCAGGTGAGGTCCCGATGGGAACCACAGTCACCATGTCAGGTGAGGCCATGCTTAAGTCAGAGTCACCAGTTACAGGTGAGGCTCTGGTTGAGCCAGATTCACCTGGTACAGAAGAGGTCAAATCAGGACTAGAGTTACCAGGATCAGGTAAGTCCCAGTGGGGAATAAAGTAACCATGTCCCGATGATGCCCAGGTAGAACCAGAGTCACCAGGTCCAGATGAGGCGCAGTTGGGGAGCATGTTCACTAGGTCCCGTTGAGGCCCAGTAGAGGACCAGAGTCACTAGGTCTAGTTGAGGCATAGAGGGGTACCATATTCACCTGGTCTTGGTGATATCCAGATGGGGACCAGAGTCACCATGTCAGGCTGAGACCCAGAGGGGATCCAGAGTCATCATGACCAGGTGAGGCTCAGGTGTGGAACAGAGTATCCAGGTCATAATGGTCCACAGGTGAGGACCAGAGTCACCAGATCTGGGTGAGGCCAGTTAGGATCAGAGGCACCAATTCTAGGTGAGGCCAATAAGGAGTTCACAGCAATCAGGTCCAGGTGGGGAACAAAGTCACCAGGACTGGGTGAGGCCCAGATGGGGACCAGATTCACAAGGTCGAGGAGATTCCCAGATGATGACCAGAGTTACCAGTTCCGGGTGAGGACCAAGTAAGGACCATATTCACCAGGTCCAAGTGAGGCCCACATGGGGACCTGTGTCACCAGGTATGGGTGGGGCACAGGTGGCAACCCCACTCACCAGGTCCAGGTGAGACCAACCTGCAGGCCATGCAGTGGAACCATGTCCCGATGATGCCCAGGTAGGGACCAGACTTACCAGGTCCAGGTGAAGCCCAGATGGAGCATATTCACTAGGTCCAGGTGAGGCCCAATTGAGGACCAGAGGCACCAGATCTCGTTGAGAACTAGAGGGGTACCAGAATCACCTGGTCCAAGTGGCATCCAGGTGGAGACCAGAGTCACCAGGTTAGGGTGAGGCCCAGAGAGGTTCCAGAGTCATCATGTCCAGGTGAGGCTCAGGTGTGGAACAGAGTCACCAGGTACCAATCATGTCCAGGTGAGGACCAGTGTCACCAGGTCTGGGTGACTCGCAGATAGGATCAGAGTCACCAGTTCCAGGTGAGGCCAAGAAAGAGTCCACAGCAATCAGGTCCAGGTGGGGAACAATGTCACCAGGACTGGATGACGCCCAGATGGGGACCAGAAACACCAGGCCCAGGTGATTCCCAGGTGGTGACCAGAGTTACGAGTTCCGGGTGAGAACAAGGTAAGGACCAGATTCACCCGGTCCAAGTGAGGCCCACGTGGGGACCTGTGTCACCAGGCAAGGGTGAGGCACAGGTGACAACCCCACTCCACAGGTCCAGGAGATGCCAAACTGCAGGCCATGCAGAGGAACCATGTCCCGATGATGCCCAGTAGGGACTAGAGTTACCAGGTCCAGGTGATGCCAACCTGCAGGCCATGTGTGGAACCATGTCCCGATGATGCACAGATAGGGACCAGAGTTACAAGGTCCAGGTGAGGCCAACCTGCCGGCCATGCAGTGGAACCATATCCCTATGATGCCCAGGTAGGGACCAGAGTCACCAGGTCCAAATGAGGCCAAGATGGATCATATTCACTAGGTCCAGGTGAGGCCCAGTTGAGGACCAGAGTCACCATATATGCTTGAGGCCTAGACGGGTACCAGAATCCCCTGGTCCAGGTGACATCCAGATGGGGACCAGAGTCACCAGGTCAGGGTGAGGCCCAGAGAGTTTCCAGAGTCATCATGTCCAGGTGAGGCTCAGGTGTAAAACAGAGTCACCATGTACCAATGATGCCCAGGTGAGGACCAGAGTCACCAGGTCTCGGTGACGAGCAGATAGGATCAGAGTCACCAGTTCCAGGTGAGGCCAAGAAAGAGTCCACAGCAATCAGGTCCCAGTGGGGAACAAAGCCACCAGGACTGGGTGAGGCCCAGATGGGGACCAGATTCACCAGCCCAGGTGAGGCCTAGGTGGTGACCAGAGTCCCCAGGTCTGGGAGAGGACCAGGTAAGGACCAGATTAATAGGTCAAAGAGGCCCACGTGGGGACCTGAGTCACCAGGTTTGGGTGAGGCCCAGGTGTCAACCCCACTCACCAGGTCCAAGTGAGGCCAACCTGCAGGCCAGAGTCACCAGATCCAGGTGAGGCCCTAGTGGAGACCGGAGTCACCAGGTAAATGTGAGTCTACAAGTACACCACAGTCACCAGGTCCAGGTGTGGTTCCTGTGGGAACGAGAGTCTCCAGGTCCTGGTGAGACCCAGGTGGGGACGACAGCCTCCAGGTCCAAATTGAGGCCTCTGTTGGGGGACCAGGGTCATCAGGACCTGTTGAGGCCAAAGTGCGGAGATAAGTTATAATGTCCATGTGAGGCCCAGGTGCGGAACAGAGTAACCATGTCCCATTGCTGCCAAGTGGGAAAAGAGTCACAAGGTCCAGACGAGGCCTAAGTGAGGAGGAGAATCACCAGGTCCTGTTGAGGCCTAGCTGAGGACCAGTGTCCCCAGCTCCGGGTGTGTCCCAGAGGGGGACCAGAGTCCCCCGGTTCTGGTGATATCCAGCTGGGGACCAGAGTCACCATCAGGTTGAGGCCCAGAGGGGGACGTGAATCACTAGGTCCAGGTGAGTCCCCGATGTGGAACTGAGAAACCAGGTCCCATGATGCCCATATGAGGACCTGAGTCACCAGGTCCAGGAGAGGTCCCTGTGGGAACCAGTCACCTGTCCAGGTGAGGCCCATGTGGGACCACAGTCACCAGGGCCAGGTGGGGCCAAGACATATAAGAGAGTATCCAGGTCCCAATGATGCCTAGGTAAGGACCAGAGTCAACAGGTCCAGGAGAGGCCCAAACATGGATCAGAGTCATTGTGTTCCAGGTGAGGTCAGATGGAGACCACAGGAACCAGGTCCAGGAGAGCCCCATATGGGAACCAGAGACACCAGATCCCGGTGAGGTCCAGGTGGGACCACAGTCACAAGGTCCAGGTGAGGCGCACGTGGCAACAGGATTTACCAAGTCCAGGTGAAGCCCAGGTGGCGACCAGTCACCACATCCAGGTGCGGACCAGCTAAGGACCAGATTCACCAGGCGCAAGTGAAGCGCAAGGGATAACCCGAGTAACCAGGTAAGGGTGAGTCCCAGAGGGGGAAGCAGAGTAACCAGTTTAGTTTGAGGCCCAGAATGGGACCAGAGGTCCCTGGTCAAAGTGAGGCCCAGTGTGGAATAGAGTATCCAGGTCCCAATGATGCCTGGGTGAGGACCAGAGTCACTATGGCCATGGAGTCCCAGATGGGGAACAGAATCACTAGGTCTTGGTGAGGCATAGAATAAGACCACAGTCAGCAGTATCAGGTGAGCCCCTTGTGGGAACCAGAGCCACTCTATCCAGCTGAGTCCCAGGTCCATGTGAGGCCCCCGTGAGGACCAGATTCATCAGGTCGAATTGAGGCATAGCTGGGGACAAGAGTCATCAGGTCTGGGTGCGGCCTAGATGGGGCAAGATTCAGTAGTTCTGAGTTAGGTCAAAGTGGGGATGAGAGACACCAGGTCCAGGTGAGGCCATACTGAGGACCAGAGTCACCAGATCCAGGTGAGGTCCATGTGGGGACCAGGGTCACCAGATCTAGGTGAATTCCAGGTGGGGACCAGAGTCACCAGATCCAGGTGAAGCCCAGGTGTGGACCAGAGTCACTAGGTCCAGATGAGGCCCAGGTGAGGACCAGAGTTACCAGGTACACGTGAGGCCCAGGTGGGGATCAGAGACAACAGGTCCATGTGAGGCCAGCTTGGGGACCATGGTCAACAGGTCTACTTGAGGCCCAGGTGTGGAACACAGTAAGCAGGTCCAGGTGAGTCCCCGGTGGTGACCAGATTTACGAGTTCCGGATGAGGACCAGGTAAGGACCAGATTCACCAAGTCCAAGTGAGGCCCACGTGGGGACCTGTGTCACCAGGCATGAGTGAGGCCCAGGTGACAACCCCACTCACCAGGTCCACGTGATGCCAATCTGCAGGCCATGCAGTGGAACCATGCCCTGATGATGTCCAGGTAGGGACCAGGGTTACCAGGTCCAGTTGAGGCCAACCTGCAGGCCATGCAGTGGAACCATGTCCCGATGATGCCCAGGTAGGGACCAGAATCACCAGGTCCAATGAGGCCCAGATGGAGCATATTCACTAGGTCCAGGTGTGGTCCAGTGGAGGACCAGAGTCACCAGACCTGGTTGAGGCCTAGAGGGGTACCAGAATCACCTGGTCCAGGTGACATCCAGATGGGGACCAGAGTAACCAGGTCAGGATGAGGCCCAGAGAGGTTCCAGAGTCATCATGTCCAGGTGTGGAACAGAGTCACCAGGTACCAAAGATGCCCAGGTGAGGACCAGAGTCACCAGGTCTGGGTGACGGGCAGATAGGATCAGAGTCACCTGTTCCAGGTGAGGCCAAGAAAGAGTCCACAGCAATCAGATACAGGAGTGGAACAAAGTCAACATGCCTGGGTGAGGCCCAGATGGGGATCAGATTCACCAGGTCCAGGTAGGCCCAGGTGGTGACCAGAGACCCCGGGGCTGGGAAACGACCAGGTAAGGACCAGATTTACCAGGTCCAAGAGGCCCACGCGGGGAACTGACTCACCAGGTATGGGTGAGGCTAGGGGCAACCCCACTCACAAGGTCCAGGTGAGGCCAACCTGCATGCCAAAGTCACCAGATCCACGTGAGGCCCTAGTCGGCACCGGTGACAGCAGGTAAAAGTGAGTCTACAAGAACACTACAGTAACCAGCTCCAGGGGTGGTTCATGTGGGAACGAGAGCCACCAGTTCCAGGTGAGACCCAGGTTGGGACGACAGCCACCAGGTCCGGATTGAGGCCTAAGCGGGTAACAGTGTCATCAGGACCAGTTGAGGCCCAACTGTGGAACAAAGTTATCATGTCCAATTGAGGCTCAGGTGTGGAACAGAGTATCCAGGTCATAATGGTCCACAGGTGAGGACCAGAGTCACCAGATCTGGGTGAGGTCCTGTTAGGATCAGAGTCACCAGTTCCAGGTGAGGCCAAAAAGGAGTCCACAGCAATCAGGTCCAGGTGGGGAACAAAGTCACCAGGACTGGGTGAGGCCCAGATGGGGACGAGATTCACCAGGTCCAGGTGATTCAAAGGTGATGACCAGAGTTACCAGTTCCGGGTGCGGAACAGATAAGGACCAGATTCACCAGGTCCAAGTGAAGCCCACGTGGGACCTGTGTCACCAGGTATGGGTGAGGGCCAGGTGGCAAACCCACTCACCAGGTCCAGGTGATGGAACCTGCAGGCCATGCAGTGGAACCATGTCCCGATGATGCCCAGGTAGGGACCGGAGTCATCAGGTGTAAATGAGGCCCAGATAAATCATATTCACTAGGTCCAGGTGAGGCCCAGTTGAGGACCAGAGTCACCAGAACTGGTTGAGACCTAGAGGGGTACCAGAATCCCCTGGTCCAGGTGACATCTCGACGGGGACCAGAGTCACCAGGTCAAGGTGAGGCACAGAGAGGTTCATGAGTCACCATGTCCAGGTGAGACTCAGGTGTGGAACAGACTCACCAGGTACCAATGATGCCCAGGTGAGGTCCAGAGTCACCAGATCTGGGTGACGCGCAGATAGGATCAGAGTCACCAGTTCCAGGTGAGGCCAAGAAAGAGTCCACAGCAATCAGGTCCAGGTGGGGAACAAAGTCACCAGGACAGGGTGAGGCCCAGATTCACCCGGTCCAGGTGAGGCCCAGGTGGTGACCAGAGTCCCCGGTTCTGGGAGAGGACCAGGTAAGGACCAGATTCACCAGGTCCAAGAGGCCCACGTGGGGACCTGAGTCACCAGGTATGGGTGAGGCCCAGGTGGCAACCCCACTCACCAGGTCCAGGTGAGGCAAGCCTGCCGGCCAGAGTTACCAGATCCAAGTGAGGCCCTAGAGGGGACCGGAGTCACCAGGTAAATGTGAGTCTACAAGAACACCACAGTCACCAGATCCAGTGGTGGGTCATGTGGGAACGAGAGTCACCAGGTCCAGGTGAGACCCCCGTGGGGACCACAGTCATCAGGTACAGATTGAGGCCTAGGTGGGGGGGGGAAGAGTCATCAGGACCAGTTGAGGCCAAAGTGTGGAGCAAAGTTATCATGTGGAGGTGAGGCCCAGGTGGGGAAGAGAGTAACCATGTCCCATTGATGCCAGGTGGGAAAAGAGTCACAAGATCCAGACGAGGCCTAAGTGAAGAGTAGATTCAACAGGTCCTGTTGAGGCCCAGTTGAGGACCAGTGCCCCATCTCCGGGTGAGTCCCAGAGGGGGACCACAGTCACCAGGTTCTGGTGATATCCAGGTTGGGACCAGAGTACCACGTCAGGGTCAGGCCCAGAGGGGGACGAGAATCACTAGGTCCAGGTGAGGCCCCGATGTGGAACTGAGAAACCAGGTCCCATAATGCCCATATGAGGACCTGAGTCACGAGGTCCATCTGAGGTCCCTGTGGGAACCAGTCACCTCGTCCCGGTGAGGTCCAGGTGGGACCACAGTCACCAGGTCCAGGTGAGGACCAGGTATATAAGAAAGTATCCAGGCCCCAATGATGCCCAGGTAAGGACCAGAGTCAACAGGTCCAGGAGAGGCACAAATATGCATCAGAGTCATTGTGTTCCAGGTGAGGCTTGATGGAGACCACAGGAACCAGGTCCAGGAGAGCCCCATATGGGAACCAGAGCCACCAGATCCAGGTGACTTACAGGTGGGATCACAGTCACAAGGTCCAGGTGAGGCACAGGTGGCAACAGGATCCACCATGTCCAGGTGAGGGCCAGGTGGCGACCAGTCACCAGATCCAAGTGAGGACAACCTAAGGACCAGATTCACCAGGCCCAAGTGAAGCCCAAGGGGTGACCAGAGTCACCAGGTAATAGTGAGGCTCAGAGGGGGAACCAGAGTAACCAGTTTAGTTTGAGGCCCATAATGGGACCAGAGGTCCCTGGTCAAAGTGAGGCCCAGGTGTGGAATAGAATATCCAGGTCCCAATGATGCCTGGGTGAAGACCAGAATCACTAGGGCCATGCAGGCCCAGGTGGGGAACAGAATCACTAGGTGTTGGTGAGGCATAGAATAAGACCACAGTCAGCAGTATCAGCTGAGCCCATTGTGGGAACCAGAGCCACTCTATCCAGGTGAGTCCCAGGTCCATGTGAGGCCCACGTGAGGACCAGATTCATCAGGTCAAATTGAGGCATAGCTGGGGACAAGAGTCACCAGGTCTGGGTGCGGCCTAGGTGGGGCAAGATTCAGCAGTTCTGAGTTAGGTCAAAGTGGGGACGAGAGACACCAGGTCCAGGTGAGGCCAAACTGAGGACCAGAGTCACCAGATGCGGGTCAGGTCCAGGTGGGGACCAGAGTCACCAGATCCAGGAGAGGTCCTGGGGTGGACCAGAGTCACCAGATCCAGGTGAAGTCCAGGTGGGGCCAGAGTCACTAGGTCCAGATGAGGCCCAGGTGAGGACCAGAGTTACCAGGTACACGTGAGGCCCCGGTGGGGATCAGAGGCAACATGTCCATGTGAGTCTGGCTTGGGGACCATGGTCAACAGGTCTACTTGAGGCCCAGGTGTGGAACACAGTAAGCAGGTCCCGGTGAGTCCCCGGTGGTGACAAGAGTCACCACGTCCAGGTGAGGCCCAGGTGGGGACCAGGATAACCAGGTCCAGGGGAGGCCCTTGAAAGAACCAGAGTCAACAGTTCGAGGTCAGGCGCAGGTGGCAACCAGGGTCAGCAGGTCCAAGTCAGGCCAAAGTGGACTTCACAGAAACTAGGGCACGGTGAGACCCAGAGGGGGACCAGAGTCACTTGGTCCAGGTGAGGCCACTTGTGGAACACAGTCACCGGGTCCCAAATTTGCCCAGTTGAGGACAACCCCACTCACCAGGTCCAGGTGAGGCCAACCTGCAGGCCATGCCGTGGAACCATATCCCGATGATGCCCAGGTAGGGTCCAGAGTCACCAGGTCCAAATGAGGCCCAGATGGGGTATATTCACTAGGTCCAGGTGAGGCCCAGTTGAGGACCAGAGTCACCAGATCACCTTGAGCCCTAGAGTGGTACCAGAATCACCTGGTCCAGTTGACATCCAGATGGGGACCAGAGTCACCAGGTCAGAGTGAGTCCCAGAGAGGTTCCAGAGTCATCATGTCCAGGTGAGACTCAGGTGTGGAACAGAGTAACCAGGTATCAATGATGCCCAGGTGAGGACCAGAGTCAACAGATGTGGGAGACGCACAATAGGATCAGAGTTACCAGTTCCAGGTGAGGCCAAGAAAGAGTCCACAGCAATCAGGTCCAAGTGGGAACAAAGTCACCAGGACTGGGTGAGGCCCAGATGTGGACTAGATTCACCA
Source organism: Canis lupus familiaris (assembly GCF_011100685.1). NCBI lineage: Eukaryota > Metazoa > Chordata > Mammalia > Carnivora > Canidae > Canis > Canis lupus. The sequence continues at coordinate 22,217 of NW_023331494.1, forward strand.
GTTCCTGGTGAGGCCCAGGTGGTGACCAGAGTCCCCGGGTGTGGGAGAGGACCAGGTAAGGCCCAGATTCACCAGGTCCAAGAGACCAACGTGCGGACCTGAATCACCAGGTGTGGGTGAGGCCCAGGTGGCAACCCCACTCACCAGGTCCAGGTGAGGCCAACCTGCAGGCCAGAGTCAGCAGATGCAGGTGAGGCCCCTGTGGGTACCGGACTCACCAGGTAAATGTGAGTCTACAAGAACACCACAGTCACCAGGTACAGCTGTGGTTCATGTGGGAACGAGAGTCACCAGGTCCAGGTGAGACCCAGGTGGGGACCACAGTCACCAGGTCCTGATTGCGGCCTAGGTTGGGGGACCAGAGTGATCAGGACCACTTGAGGCCAAAGTGCGGAGCAAAGTTATCATGTACAGGTGAGGCCCAGGTGGGGAACAGAGTAACCATGTCCCATTGATGCCCGGTGGGAAAAGAGTCAGAAGGTCCAGACGAGGCATAAGTGAGGAGTAGATTCATCAGGTCCTGTAGAGGCTCAGTTGAGGACCAGTGTCCTGAGCTCCGGGTGAGTCCCAGAAGGGGACCAGAGTCACCCGGTTCTGGTGATATCCAGGTGGGGACCAGAGTTACCACGTCAGGGTGAGGCCCAGAGTGGGACGAGAACCACTAGGTCCAGGTGAGGCCGCGATGTGGAACTGAGAAACCAGGTCCCATGATGCACATATAAGGACCTGAGTCACCAGGTCCAGGTGAGGTCCCTGTGGGAGCCAGTCACCTCGTCCAGGTGAGGCCCAGGTGTGACCACAGTGACCAGGTCCAGGTGAGGACCAGGTATATAAGAGAGTATCCAGTTCCCAATGATGCCCAGGTAAGCACCAGAGTCAACAGGTGCAGGAGAGGCCCAAATATGAATCAGAGTCATTGAGTTCCAGGTGAGGCCAGATGGAGACCACAGGAACCAGGTCCAGGAGAGCCCCATATGGGAACCAGAGCCACCAGATCCAGGTTAGGTTCAGGTGGGCCACAGTCACAAGGTCCAGGTGAGGCGCAGGTGGCTACAAGACTCACCAAGTCGAGGAGAGGCCCAGGTGGCGACCAGTCACCAGATCCAGGTGCGGACAATTAAGGACCAGATTCACCAGGCCCAAGTGAAGCCCAAGGGGTGACCAGAGTCACCAGGTAAGGGTGAGGCCCAGAGGGGATCCAGTTAACCAGTTTAGTTTGGGGCCCAGAATGGGACCAGAGGTCCCTGGTCAAAGTGAGGCCCAGGTGTGGAATAGAGTATCCAGGTCCCAATGATGCCTGGGTGTGGACCACAGTAACTAGGGCCATGCAGGCCCAGATGGGGAACAGAATCACTAGGTCCTGGTGAGGCATAGAATAAGAACACAGTCACCAGTATCAGGTGAGCCCCTTGTGGGAAACAGAGCTACTCTATCCAGCTGAGTCCCAGGTACATGTGAGGCCCACGTGAGGACCAGATTCATCAGGTCGAATTGAGGTATAGCTGGGGACAAGAGTCACCAAGTCTGGGTGCGGCCTAGGTGGGGTAAGATTCAGCAGTTCTGAGTTAGGTCAAAGTGGGGACGAGAGTCATCAGGTCCAGGGGAGGCCAAACTGAGGACCAGAGTCACCAGATCCAGGTGAGGTCCATGTTGGAAAGAGAGTCACCAGGTCCAGGAGAGGTCCAGGTGGGGACCAGAGTCACCAGATCCAGGTGATTCCCAGTTGGGGACCAGAGTCACCAGATCCACCTGAAGCCCTGATGGAGACCAGACTCACTAGGTCCAGATGAGTCCCAGGTGAGGACCAGAGTAACCAGGTACACGTGAGCTCCGGTTTTGATCAGAGGCAACAGGTCCATGTGAGGCCGGCTTGGGGACAATGGTCAACAGGTCTATTTGAGGCCCAGGTATGGAACACAGTAAGCAGGTGCAAGTGAGTCCCCGGTGGTGACAAGAGTCACCACGTCCAGGTGAGGGCCAGGTGGAGACCAGGATCACCAGGTACAAGGGAGGGCCTTGAAAGAACCAGAGTCAACAGTTCGAGGACAAGCGCAGGTGGCAAACAGGATCAGCAGGTCCAAGTCAGGCCAAAGTGGGGTTCACAGTCACTAGGGCACGGTGAGACCCAGAGGGGGACCAGAGTAACCTGGTATAGGTGAGGTCCAGTTGTGGAACACAGTCACCGAGTCCCAATTTTGCCCAGTTGAGGACCATGGTCAACAGGGCCAGGTGAGGCCCAGATGGGGACCGGAGTCAAATATCCAGGTGAAGCCCAGGTGGGGACCACAGTCAACAGATCCAGGGTAGTCTCAGTTGCAGACCAGAATCACCATGTCCAGGTGTGGCCCAGGTGAAGAGCAGAGTTAATAGGTCCGGCTGGGTCACTGTTAGTGAAGAGTGTAACCATATCCTGATGCTATCCAAGAGGGTACCAGAGACACAAGGTCCTTGTGAGGGCCAGGTGGGACCGGAGACATGAGGTCCAGGTGAGGTCCCGATGGGTTCCCCAGTCACCAGGTTAGGTGAGGCCATGCTTAGGATCAGAGTCACCAGGTACAGATGAAGCCCAGGTGGAGACAGAGTCACCTGGTACAGAAGAGGCCAAAGTCAGGACCAGAATTACCAGGATCAGGTCAGTCCCAGTGGGGAATAGAATAACCATGTCCCGATGATGCCCGAGTAGAACCAGAGTCACCAGATCCAGATGAGGCGCAGGTTTGGAGCATGTTCACTAGGTCCCGGTGAGGCCCAGTTGAGGACCAGAGTCACCAGGTCAAGTTGAGGCCTAGAGTGGTACCAGATTCACCTGGTCTAGGTGACATCCAGATGGGGACCAGAGTCACCATGTCAGGGTGAGGCCCAGAGGGGTTCCAGAGTCATCATGTCCAGGTGAGGCTGAGGTTTGGAACAAAGTATCCAGGTCATAATGGTCCAGAGGTGAGGACCAGAGTCACCAGATCTGGGGGAGGCCCACTTAGGATCAGAGTCACCAGTTCCAGGTGAGGCCAAGAAGTCCACAGCAATCAGGTCCAGGTGGGGAACAAAGTCACCAGGACAGGGTGAGGCCCAGATGGGAACCAGATTCACCAGGCCCATGTGATTAACAGGTGGTGACCAGACCTACCAGTTCCGCGTGAGGACCAGGTAAGGACCAGATTCACCAGGTCCAAGTGAAGCCCACGTGGGGACCTGTGTCACCACGTTTGGGTGAGGCCCAGGTGTCAACCCCACTCACCAAGTCCAGGTGAGGCCAAACTGCAGGTCATGCTGTGGAACCATGTCCCGATGATGCCCAGAGAGGGACCAGAGTCACCAGGTCCAAATGAGGCCCAGATGGAGCATATTCACTAGGTCCAGGTGAGGCCCAGTTGAGGACCAGAATCACCAGAACTGGTTGAGCCCTAGAGGGATACCAGAACCACCTGGTCCAGGTGACATCCAGATGGGGACCAGAGTCACCAGTTCAGGGTGAGGCCCAGAGTGGTTCAAGAGTAATCATGTTCAGGAGAGGCTCAGGTGTGGAACAGAGAAACCAGGTACAAAGGATGCCCAGGTGAGGACCAGAGTCACCAGGTCTGGGTGACGCCCAGATAGGATCAGAGTCACCAGTTCCAAGTGAGGCCAAGAAAAAGTCCACAGCAATCAGGTCCAGGTGGGGAACAAAGTCACCAGGACTGGGTGTGGCCCAGGTGGCGACCAGATTCACCAGGTCCAGGAGATTCCCAGGTGGTGACCAGAGTTACCAGTTCCGAGTGAGGACCAGGTAAGGACCAGATTCACCAGGTCCAAGTGAGGCCCACATGGGGACCTGCGTCACCGGTATGGGTGAGGCCCAGATGGCAACCCCACTCACCAGGTCCAGGGGAGGCCAACCTTCGGGCCATGCAGAGGAACCGTGTCCCGATAATGCCCAGGTAGGGACCAGAGTTACGAGTTGCAGGTGAGGCCCTAATGGGGACCGGAGTCACCAGATCTAGGAGAGGTCCAGGTGGTGACCAGAGTCACCAGATCCTGGTGAGGTCCATGTTGGAAAGAGAATCACCAGGTCCAGGAGAGGCCCAGGTGGGGACCAGAGTCACCAGATCCAGGTGAAGCCCAGGTGGGGACCAGAGTCACGAGGTCCAGATGAGACCCAGGTGAGGACCAGATTCCAAGGTACACGTGAGGCCCCGGTGGGGATCAGAGGCAACAGGTACATGTGAGGCCGGCGGGGACCATGGTCAACAGGTCTATTGAGGCCCAGGTGTGGAACACAGTAACCAGGTCCACGTGAGTTCCCTGTGGTGACAAGAGTCACCAGGTCCCTGTGAGGCCCATGAGGGCACCAGGATCTCCATGTCCAGGGGAGGCCCTTGAAAGAACTAGAGTCAACAGTTTGAGGTCAGGCGAGGGGGCAACCAGGGTCACCAGGTCCAAGTCAGGCCAAAGTGGGGTTCACAGTCACTAGGGCACGGTGAGACCCAGAGGGGGACCAGAGTCACTCGGTCCAGGTGAGGTCCAGTTGTGGAACACAATGACCGGGTCCCAATTTTGCCCATTTGAGGACCATGGTAAACAAGGCCAGGCGAGGCCCAGATGGGGACCGGAGTCCCCAAATCCAGGTGAAGCCCATGTGGGGACCACAGTCTCCAGATCCACAGTAGTCTCAGGTGCAGACCAGAATCACCAGGTCCAGGTGAGGTGCAGGTGGCAACCACACTCACCAGGTCCCGGTGAGGCCCTGGTGGGGACCAGAGTCACGAGGTACATGAGAAGCTAGAAACACTGCAGCCACCAGGTCCACATGATGTCCATGTGGGAACGAGAATCACCAGTTACAGGTGAGGACCAGGCGGGGATCCGACTCACCATGTCCAGGTGAGACCCAAGTGGGCACCAGGGTCACCATGTCCAGGTGTGCCCAGGTGAAGACCAGAGTTAATAGGTCCGGGTGGGTCACTGTTACAGAACAGTGTAACCATATCCTGATGCTACCCAGGTGGGTACCAGAGACACCAGGTCCTGGTGAGGCCCAGGTGGGACCGGAGACATGAGGTCCAGGTGAGATCCCATTCGGAACCACAGTCACCAGGTCAGGTTAGGCCATGCTTAGGATCAGAGTCACCAGTTACAGATGAGGCCCAGGTGGAGCCAGAGTCACCTGGTACAGAAGAGGCCAAATTCAGGACCAGAGTTACCAGGATCAGGTCAGTCCCAGTGGGGAATAGGGTAACCATGTCCCGATGATGCCCAAGTAGAACCCGAGTCACCACGTCCAGATGAGGCGCAGGTGCGGAGCATATTCTCTAGGTCCCGGTGAGGCCCAGTTGAGGACCAGATGCCCCCGGGCTATTTTAGGCCCAGAGGGGTACCAGATTCACCTGGTCTAGGTGACATCCAGATGGGGACCAGTGTCACCATGTCAGGCTGTGGCCCAGAGGGGATCCGGAGTCATCATGTCCAGGTGAGTCTCAGGTGTGGAACAGAGTATCCAGGTCATAATGGTCCACAGGTGAGGACCAGAGTCACCAGATCTGGTTGAGGCCCAGTTAGGATCAGAGTCACCAGTTCTAGGTGAGGCCAAGAAGGAGTCCACAGCAATTAGGTCCAGGTGGGAACAAAGTCACCAGGACTGGGTGAGGCCCAGATGGGGACCAGATTCACCAGGTCCAGGTGATTCCCAGGTGGTGACCAGAGTTACCAGTTCCGGGTGAGCACCAGGTAAGGACCAGATTCACAAGGTCCAAGTGAGGCCTACGTGGGAATCTGAGTCACCAGGTATGGGTGAGGGCCAGGTGGCAACCCCAATCACCAGGTCCAGGTGAGGCCACCTGCAGGCCATGCAGAGGAACCATGTCCCGATGATGCCCAGGTAGAGACAGGACTTACCATGTCCAGGTGAGGCCAACCTGCAGGCCATGCTGTGGAACCATGTCCCGATGATGCCCAGGTAGGGACCAGAGTCACCAGGTGCAAATGAGGCCCAGATGGAGCATATTCACTAGGTCCAGGTGAGGCCCAGTTGAAGACCAGAGTCACCAGATCTGGTTGAGGACTATCGGGGTACAGAATCACCTGTTCCAGGTGACATCCAGATGGGGACCAGCCTCACCAGGTCAGGGTGAGGCCCAGAGAGGTTCCGAGTCATCATGTCCAGGTGAGGCTCAGGTGTGAAACAGAGTCACCAGGGACCAATGATGCCCAGGTTAGGGTCAGAGTCACCAAGTCTGGGTGATGCCCAGATAGGATCAGAGTCACCTGTTCCAGGTGAGGCCAAGAAAGAGTCCACAGCAATCAGGTCCACGTGTGGAACGAAGTCACCAGGACTGGGTGAGGCCCAGATGGGGACCAGATTCACCAGGTCTAGGTGAGGCCCAGGTGGTGACCAGAGTCCCCGGGTCTGGGAGAGGACCAGGTAAGGAGCAGATTCACCAGGTCCAAGATGCCCACGTGGGGACCTGAGTCACCAGGTATGGGTGAGGCCCAGGTGGCCACCCCACTCAGCAGGTCCCGGTGAGGCCAACGTGCAGGTCAGAGTCACCAGATCCACGTGAGGCCCTAGTGGGGACCGGAGTCACCAGGGAAATATGAGTCTAAAAGTACACCACAGCCACCAGGTCCAGGTGTGGTTCATGTGGGAACAAGAGTCACCAGGGCCAGGTGAGACCCATGTGTTGACCACAGTCACCAGGTCCAGATTGAGACCTAGGTGGGGGGACCAGAGTCATCAGAACCAGTTGAGGCCAAACTGTGGAGCAAAGTTATCATGTCCAGGTGAGGCCCAGGTGGGGAACAGTGTAACCATGTCCCATTGATGCCAGGTAGGAAAAGAGTCACAGGTCCAGACGAGGCCTGAGTGAGGAGTAGATTCACCAGGTCTTGTTGAGGCCCAGTTGAGGACCAGTGTCCCCAGCTCCGGGTGAGTCCCAGAAGGGGACCAGAGTCACGCGGTTCTGGTGATATCCAGGTGGGGACCAGAGTCACCACGTCAGGGTGAGGCCCAGAGGGGGACGAGAATCACTAGGTCCAAGTGAGGCCCCTATGTGGAAGTGAGAAACCAGGTCCCATGATGCCCATATGAGGACCTGAGTCACCAGGTCCAGGTTTGCTCCCTGTGGGAACCAGTCACCTCTTCCAGGTGAGGCTCAGGTGGGACCACAGTCCCCGGTCCAGGTGAGGCCCAGGTATATAACAGAGTATCCAGCTCCCAATGATGTCGAAGTAAGGACCAGAGTCAACAGGTATAGGAGAGGCCCAAATATTGTTCAGAGTCATTGTGTTCCAAGTGAGGCCAGTTGGAGACCACAGGAACCAGGTCCAGGAGAGCCCCATATGGGAACCAGAGCCACCAGATCCAGGTGAGGTCCAGTTGGGACCACAGTCACAAGGTCCAGGTGAGGCGCAGGTGCCAACATAATTCACCAGGTCCAGGTGAGGCCCAGGTGGCGACCAGTCACCAGATCCAGGTGAGAACCAGCTAAGGACCAGATTCACCAGGCACAAGTGAAGCACAAGGGGTGACCAGAGTCACCAGGTAAGAGTGAAGCCCAGAGGGGGAACCAGAGTAACCAGTTAAGTTTGAGGCCCATAATGGTACCAGCGTTCCATGGTCAGAGTGAGACCCAGGTGTGGAAGAGAGAATCCAGGTCCCAATGATGCCTGGGTGAGGACCAGAGTCACTAAGCCATGCAGGCCCAGATGGGGAATAGAATCACTAAATCCTCGTGAGGCATAGAATAAGACCACAGTCAGCAGTATCAGGTGAGCCGCTGGTGGGAACCAGAGCCACTCTATCCAGCTGAGTCCCAGGTCCATGTGAGGCCCACTTGAGGACTAGATTCATCAGGTCGAATTGAGGCATAGCTGGGGACAAGGGTCTCCAGGTCTGGATGTGGCCTAGGTGGGGCAAGATTCAGCAGTTCTGAGTTAGGTCAAAGTGGGGACGAGAGACACCAGGTCCAGGTGAGGCCAAATTGAGGACCAGAGTCACCAGATCCAGGTGAGATCCATGCTGGAAAGAGAGTCAACAGGTCCAGGAGAGGTCCAGGTGGGGACCAGAGTCACCAGATCCAGGTGAAGTCCAGGTGAGGACCAGAGTCACCAGATCCAGGTGAAGCCCAGGTGGGGACCAGTGTCACTAGGTCCAGATGAGTCCCATGTGAGGACCAGATTTACCAGGTACACCTAGGCCCCGGTGGGGAACAGAGGCAACAGGTCCATGTGAGTCCGGCTTGGGAACCATGGACAACAGGTCGAATTCGGGCCCAGGTGTGAAACACAGTAAGCATGTCCAGGTGAGTCTCCGGCGGTGACAAGTGTCACCACGTCCAGGTGAGGCCCAGGTGGGGACCAGGACCACCAGGTCCAGGGGAGGCCCTTGAAAGAACCAGAGTCAACAGTTCGAGGTCAGGCGCAGGTGGCAACCAGGGTCAGCAGGTCCAAGTCAGGCCAAAGTGGGGTTCACAGTCAATAGGGCACGGTGAGATCCTGAGGGGGAACAGAGTCACCTGGTCCAGGTGAGGTCCAGTTGTGGAACACAGTCACCGGGTCCCAAATTTTGCCCAGTTGAGGACCATGGTCACAGGGCCAGGTGAGGCCCAGATGGGGACCGGGGTCCCCAAATCCAGGTGAATCCCAGGTGGGGACCACAGTCACCAGATCCAGGGTAGTCTCAGGTGCAGACCAGAATCACCAGGTCCAGGTGAGGTGCAGGTGGCAACCACACTCACCAGGTCCCGGTGAGGCCCTGGTTGGGACCAGGGTCACGAGGTACATGAGAAGCTAGAAACACTGCAGCCACCAGGTCTACATGATTCCATGTGGGAACGAGAATCACCAGTTACGGGTGAGGACCAGGTGAGGATCCGACTTACAATGTCCAGGTGAGGACAATGTGGGAACCAGTGTTACCATATCCAGGTGTGGCCCAGGTGAAGGCCAGAGTAAATAGGTCCCGCTGGGTCACTGTTAGTGAACAGTGTAACCATATCCTGATGCTACCCAGGTGGGTACCAGAGACACCAGGTCCTGGTGAGGCCCAGGTGGAGCCAGATACATGAGGTTCAGGAGAGGTCCCGATGGGAACCACAGTCACCAGGTCAGGAGAGGCCATGCTTAGGATCAGAGTCACCAGTTACAGGTGAGGCCCAGGTGGAGCCAGAGTCACCTGGTAGAGAAGAGGCCAAAGTCAGGACCAGAGTCACCAGGTCAGGGTGAGGACCAGAGAGGTTCCAGATTCATCATGTCCAGGTGAGGCTCAGGTGTGGAACAGAGTCATCAAGTACCAAAGATGCCCAAGTGAGGACCAGAGTCACCATATCTGAGTGACGCGCAGATAGGATCAGAGTCACCAGTTCCAGGTAAGGCCAAGAAAGAGTCCACAGCAATCCGGAACAGGTGGGGAACAAAGTCACCAGGACTGGGTGAGGCCCAGATGGGGACCAGATTCACCAGGTCCAGGTGAGGCGAGGTGGTGACCGGAGCTGGGAGAGGACTAGGTAAGGACCAGATTCACCAGGTAGAAGAGGCCCACGTGGGGACCTGTGTCCCCAGGTATGGGGGAGGCCCAGTGGCATCCCCACTCACCAGGTCCAGGTGAGGCCAACCTGCAGGCCATGCAGAGGAACCATGTCCCGATGATGCCCAAGTAGGGATCAGAGTTACCAAGTACAGGTGAAGCCAAGCTGCAGGCCATTCAGTGGAAACATGTACCGATGATGCCAAGGTAGGGACCAGAGTCACCAGGTCCAAATGAGGCCCAGATGGAGCATAATCACTAGGTCCAGGTGAGGCCCAGTTGAGGACCAGAGTCACCCGATCTGGTTGAGGCCTAGAGGGGTACCAGAATCACTTGGTCCAGGTGACATCCAGATGGGGAACAGAGTCACCAGGTCAGGTTGAGTTCCAGAGAGCTTCCAGAGTCAAGATGTCCAGGGGAGCCTCAGGTGTGGAACAGAGTAACCAGGTACAAATGATGCCCAGGTGAGGACCAGAGTTACAAGGTAAACGTGCGGCCCCGGTGGGGATAAGAGGCAACAGGTCCATGTGAGTCCGGCTTTGGGACCATGGTCAACATGTCTACTCCAAGCCCAGGTGTGGAACACAGTAAGCAGGTCCAGGTGAGTCCCCGGTGGTGACAAGAGTCACCACGTCCAGGTGAGGCCCAGGTGGGGACTAGGATCACCAGGTACAGGGGAGGCCCTTGAAAGAACCAGAGTCAACAGTTCGAGGTCAGGCGCAGGTGGCAACCAGGGTCAGCAGGTCCAAGTCAGGCCAAAGTGGGGTTCACAGTCATTAGGGCAAGGTGAGACCCAGAGGGGGACCTGAGTCACCTGGTCCAGGTGAGGTCCAGTTATGGAACATAGTCACCGGGTCCCAATTTTGCCCAGTTGAGGACCATGGTCAACAGGGCCAGGTGAGGCCCAGATGGGGACCGGAGTCCCCAAATCCAGGTGAAACCCAGGTGGGGACCACAGTCACCAGATCCAGGGTAGTCTCAGGTGCAGACCAGAATTACCAGGGCCAGGTGAGGTGCATTTGTAAACCACACTCACCAGGTCCCGGTGAGGCACTGGTGGGGACCAGAGTCACGAGGTACATTAGAAACTAGAAACACTACAGCCACCAGGTCCACGTGATGTTCATGTGGGAACGCGAATAACCAGTTACAGGTTAGGTCCAGGTGGAGATCCGACTCAATATGTCCAGGTGAGACCCAGGTGGGAACCAGTGTCACCATGTCCAGGTGTGGCCCAGGTGAAGACCAGAGTTAATAGGTCCGGCTGGGTCTCTGATAGTGAACAGTGTAACGATATCCTGATGCTACCCAGGTGGGTACCAGAGACACCAGGTCCTGGTGAGGCCCAGGTGGGACCAGAGACATGAGGTCCAGATGAGGTCACGATGGGAACCACATTCAGCAGGTCAGGTGAGGCCATGCTTACGACAGAGTCACCAGTTACAGGTGAGGCCCACGTGGAGCCAGAGTCACGTGGTACAGAAGAAGCCAAAGTCAGGACCAGTGTTACCAAGATCAGGTCAGTCCCAGTGGGGAATAGAGTAACCATGTCCCGATGATGCCCAGGTACAACAGAGTCACCAGGTCCAGATTAGGCGCAGTTAGGGAGCATATTCACTAGGTCCCGGTGAGGCCCAGTTGAGGACTAGAGTCACCAGGTCTAGTAGACCTTAGAGGGTACCAGATTCACCTGGTCTAGGTGATATCCAGATGGGGACCAGAGTCACCATGTCAGGGTGAGGCCCAGAGGGGATCCAGAGTCATCATGTCCAGGGGAGGCTCAGGTGTGGAACAGAGTATCCAGGTCATAATGGTCCACAGATGAGGACCTGAGTCACCAGATCTGGATGAGGCCCAGTTAGTATCATCGTCACCAGTTCCAGGTGAGGCCAAGAAGGAGTCCACAGCAATCAGGTCCAGGTGGGGAACAAAGTCACCAGGACTGGGTGAGGCCCAGTAGGGGAGCAGATTCTCCAGGTCCAGGTGATTCCCAGGAGATTACCAGAGTTACAACTTCCGGATGAGGACCAGGAAAGGACCAGATTCACCAGGTCCAAGTAGGCCCACGTGGGGACCTGTGTCACCCGGTATGGGTGAGTCCCAGGTGGCAACCCCACTCACCAGGTCCAGATGAGGCCAACCTGCAGGCAATGCAGAGGAACGGTGTCCCGATGATGCCCAGGTAGAGACCAGAGTTACCAGGTCCAGGTGAGTTCAACCTGCAGGCCATGCAGTGCAACCATATCTCAATGATACCCAGGTAGGGATTAGAGTCACCAGATCCAAATGAGGCACAGATGGAGCATATTCACTAGGTCCAGGTGAGGCCCAGTTGAGGACCAGAGTCACCAGATCTGGTTGAGGCCTAGAGGGGTACCAGAATCACCTGGTCCAGATGACATCCAGATGGGGACCAGAGTCACCAGGTCAGGGTGAGGCCCAGAGAGGTTCCAGAGTCATCATGTCCAGGTGAGGCTCAGGTGTGGAACAGAGTCACCAGGTACCAAATATGCCCAGGTGAGGACCAGAGTCACCAGGTCTCGGTGACGCGCAGATAGGATCAGAGTCACCAGTTCCAGGTGAGGCCAAGAAAGAGTCCACAGCAATCAGGTCCAGGTGGGGAACAAAGTCACCAAGACTGGGTGAGGCCCAGATGGGGACCAGATTCACCAGGTCCAGGTGAGGCCCAGGTGGTGACCAGAGTCCCCGAGTCTGGGAGAGGACCATGTAAGGACCAGATTCACTAGGTTCAAGAGGCCTACGTGGGGACCTGAGTCACCAGGTATGGATGAGGCCCAGGTGGCAACCCCACTCACCAGGTCCAGGTGAGGCCAACCTGCAGGCCAGAGTCACCAGATCCAGATGAGGCACTAGTGGGGACCGGAGTCACCAGGTATTTGTGAGTCTACAAGAACACCACAGTCACCAGGTCCAGGTGTGGGTCATGTGGGATCGAGAGTGAGACCCAGGTGGGGATCACAGTCACCAGGTCCAGATTGAGGCCTAGGTGGGGGGACCAGAGTCATCAGGACCAGTTGAGGCCAAAGTGTTGAGCAAAGTTATCATGACCAGGTGAGACCCAGGTGGGAAACAGAGTAACAATGTCCCGTTGATGCCAGGTGGGAAAAGTGTCACTAGGTACAGACGAAGCCTAAGTGAGGTGTAGATTCACCAGGTCTTGTTGAGGCCCAGCTGAGGACAAGTGTCGCCAGCTCCGGGTGAGTCCCATAGGGGGACCAGAGGTACCCGGTCCTAGTGATAACCAGGTGGGGACCAGAGTCACCAAGTCAGGGTCAGGCCCAGAGCAGGATGAGAATCACTAGGTCCAGGTGAGGCCCCGATGTGGATCTGAGAAACCAGGTCCCATGATACCCATATGAGGACCTGAGTCACCAGGTCCAGGTGAGGACCCTGTGGGAACCAGTCACCTCGTCCAGGTGAGGCCCAGGTGGGACCACAGTCTCAAGGTCCAGGTGAGGCCCAGGTATATAAGAGAGTATCCAGGTCCCAATGATGCCCAGGTAAGGACCAGAGTCAACAGGTCCAGGAGAGGCCCAAATATGGATCAGAGTCATTGTGTTCCAGGTGAGGCCAGATGGAGACCACAGGAACCAGATCCAGGAGAGCCCCATATGGGAACCAGAGCTACCAGATCCAGGTGAGTTCCAGGTGGGTCACAGTCATAGGTCCAGGTGAGGCGCAGGTGGCAACAGGATTCACCAAGTCCAGGTGAGGCCCAGGTTGCAACCAGTCACCATCCATGTGCGGACCAGCTAAGGACCAGACACACTAGGCCCAGGTGAAGCCCAAGGGTCGAGCAGAGTCTCCAGGTAAGTGTGTGGTTCAGAGGCGAACCAGAGAACCAGTTAAGTTTGTGGCCCAGAATGGGACCAGAGGTCCGTGGTCAAAGTGAGGCCCATTTGTGATATAGAGTATCCAGGTCCCAATGATGCCTGAGTGAGGACCAGAGTCACTAGGACCATGCAGTCTCAGATGGGGAAACAGAATCACTATGTCCTGTTGAGGCATAGAATAAGACCACAGTCACCAGTATCAGGTGAGCCCCTTGTGGAACCAGAGCCACTCTATCCAGCTGAGTCCCAGGTACATGTGAGGCCCACGTGAGGACCAGATTCATCAGGTCGAATTGAGGCATAGCTGGGGACAAGAGTCACCAGGTCTGGGTGCGTAGTATGTGGGGTTAGATTCAGCAGTTCTGAGTTAGGTCAAAGTGGCCCCGAGAGACACCAGGTCCAGAGAGGTCTAGGTGGGGACCAGAGTCACCAGATCCAGGTGAAGTCCAGGTGGGGACCAGAGTCACCAGATCCAGGTGGAGCCAGGTGGGGAGCAGAGTCACTAGGTCCAGATGAGGCCCAGGTGAGGACAAGAGTTACGAGGTACACGTGAGGCCCCGGTGGGGATCAGAGGCAACAGGTCCATGTGAGGCTGGCTTGGGAACCATGGTCAACAGGTCCACTAGAGGCCCAGGTGTAACACAGTAAGCAGGTCCAGGTGAGTCCCCAGTGGTGACAAGAGTCACCACGTCCAGTTGAGGCCCAGTTGCGAACCAGGATCACCAGGTACAGGGGAGGACCTTGAAAGAACCAGAGTCAACAGTTCGAGGTCAGGCGCAGGTTTCAACCAGGGTCAGCAGGGCCAAGTCAGGCCAAAGTGGGGTTCACAGTCACTAGGGCATGGTGACACCCAGAGGGAGAGCAGAGTCACGTGTCCAGGTGAGGTCCAGTTGTGGAACACAGTCACCGTGTCCCAATTTTGCCCAGTTGAGGACCATGGTCAACAGGGCCAGGTGAGGCCAAGATGGGGACCGGAGTCCCCAAATCCAGGTGAAGCCCAGGTGGGGACCACAGTTACCAAGATCCAGGGTAGTCTCAGGTACAGACCAGAATGACCAGGTAAAGGTGATGTGCAGGTGGCAACCACACTCACCAGGTCCCGGTGAGGCCCTGGTGGGGTCCAGAGTCACGAGGTACATGACAAACTAGAAACACTACAGCCACCAGGTCCACATGATGTCCATGTGGGAACGAGAATCACCAGTTACAGGTTAGGACCAGGTGGGGATCTGACTCACAATTTCCAGGTGAGACCCAGGTGGGAAGGAGTGTCACCATGTACAGGTGTGTCCCAGGTGAAGACCAGAGTTAATAGGGCCGGCTGGTTCACTGTTAGTGACAGTGTAACCATATTCTGATGCTACCACAGGTGGGTACCAGAGACCCCAGGTCCTGGGGAGGTCCAGGTGGAACCACAGTCACAGGGTCCAGGTGAGGCGCAGGTGGCAACAGGATTCACCAAGTCCAGGTGAGCCCAAGTGTCGACCAGTCACCAGATCCAGGTGTGGACCTGCTAAAGACCAGATTCACCAGGCCCAATGAAGCCAAAGGGGTGACCAGAATCACCAGGTAAGGGTGAGGCCCAGAGGGGAACCAGAGTAACAGTTTAGTTTGAGGCCCAGAATGGGACCAGGTCCCTGGTCAAAGTGAGGCCCAGGTGTGGAATAGAGTATCCAGGTCCCAGTGATGCCTGGGTGAGGACCAGAGTCAATAGGTCCATGCAGGCCCAGATGGGAACAGAATCACTAGTTCCTGGTGAGGCACAGCAATAAGACCACAGTCAGCAGTGTCAGATGAGCCCCTTGGGGGAACCAGAGCCACTCTATCCAGCTGAGTCCCAGGTCCATGTGAGGCCCACGTGAGGACCAGATTCATCAGGTCGAATTGAGGTATAGCTGAGGAGAAGTCACCAGGTCTGGTGCGGCATATGTGGGGCAAAATTCAGCAGTTCTGAGTTAGGTCAAAGTGGGGACGAGAGACAAGGTCCAGGTGAGGCCAAACTGAGGACCAGAGTCACCAGATCCAGGTGAGGTCCATGTTGGAAAGAGAGTCACCAGGTCCAGGAGAGGTCCAAGTGGGGACCAGAGTCACCAGATCGAGGTGAAGCCCAGGTGGGGACCAGAGTCACTAGGTCCAGATGAGGCCCAGGTGAGGACCAGAGTTACCAGGTACACGTGAAGCCCCGGTAGGGATCAGAGGCAACAGGTCCATGTGAGGCCGGCTTGGGGACCATGGTCAACAGGTTTACTTGAGGCCCAGGTGTGGAACACAGGAACCAGGTCCAGGTGAGTCCCCGGTGGTGACAAAGGTCACCATGTACAGATGAGGCCCAGGTGGGGACCAGGATCACCAGGTACAGGGAGGCCCTAAAAAGAACAGGAGTCAATAGTTTGAGGAAGGCGCAGGTGGCAACCAGGGTCAGCAGGTCCAAGTCAGGCCAAAGTGGGGTTCACAGTCACTAGGGTACGGTGAGACACAGAGGGGGACCAGAGTCACCTGGTCCAGGTGAGGTCCAGTTGTGGAACACAGTCACCGGTTCCCAAATTTGCCCAGTTGCGGACCATGGTCAACAGGGCCAGTGAGCCCAAGATGGGGACCGGAGTCCCCAAATCCAGGTGAAACCCAGGTGGGGACCACAGTCACCAGATCCAGGGTAGTCCCAGGTGCAGACCAGAATGACCAGGTCCAGGTGAGGTGCAGTGGCAACACACTCACCAGGTCCCAGTGAGGCCCTAGTAGGGACCAGAGTCACGAGGTACATGAGATCTAGAAACACTGCAGCCACCAGTCCATGATGTCCATGTGGGAATGAGAATCACCAGTTACAGGTGAGGACCAGGTGGGGATCTGACTCACCATGTCCAGGTGAGACCCAGGTGGGAACCAGTGTCACCATGTCCAGGTGTGGCCCAGGTGAAGGCCAGAGTAAATAGGTTCGGCTGGGTCACGTTACTGACAGTGAACCATATCTGATGCTACCCAGGTGGGTACCAGAGACACCAGGTCCTGGTTAGGCCCAGGTGGGACCGGAGCCATGAGGTCGAGGTGAGGTCCCGATGGGAACCACAGTCACCAGGTCAGTGAGGCCATGCATAGGATCAGAGTCACCAGTTACAGGTGAGGCCCAGGTGGAGCCAGAATCACCTGGTACAGAAGAGGCCAAAGTCAGGACCAGAGTTACCAGGATCAGGTCAGTCCCATTGGGGAGTAGAGTAACCATGTCCCGATGATGCCCAGGTAGAACCAGAGTCACCAGGTCCATGCGGCACCTGTGGCCTGCATGGAACATGTCGGTGCCCAGTTAGGACCAGAGTCACCAGTCCAATGAGGCCAGATGGAGCATTCACTAGGTCCAGGGGAGGCCTAGTTGAGGACCAGAGTCACCAGACCTGGTTGAGGCCTAAGGGGTACCTGAATCACCTGTC
>NW_023331495.1:0-38741 GCF_011100685.1 Canis lupus familiaris
GCTGGGGTCACTGGTCTTCAACTCGGTCTCAACAGGACCTGGTGAATCTACTCCTCACTTAGGCCTCGTCTGGACCTTGTGACTCTTTTCCCACCTGGCAACAATGGGACATGTTTACTCTGTTCCGCACCTGGGCCTCACATGGACATGATAACTTTGCTCCGAAGTTTGGCCTCAACTGGTCCTGATGACCTTGGTCCCCCAACCGAGGCCTCAATCTGGACCTGGAGACTGTCGTCCCCACGGGTCTCACCTGGACCTGGTGACTCTCGTTCCCACATGAACCACACCTGGACCTGCTGACTGTGGTGTACTTGTAGACTCACATTTACCTGGTGACTCCGGTCCCCACTAGGGCCTAACCTGGATCTGGTGACTCTGGCCTGCAGGTTGGCCTCACCTGGACTTGGTTAGGGATGCCACCTGGGCCTCACACATACCTGGACTCAGGTCCCCACGTAGGCCACTTGGACCTGTTGAATCTGGCCCTTACCAGGTCTTCTCCCAGACCCGGGAATCTGGTCACAACCTGGGCCTCATGTGGACCTGGTGAATCTGGTCCCCATCTGGCCTAACCCAGTCCTGGTGACTATGTTTCCCACCTGGAACTGATTGCTCTGGACTCTTTCTTGGCCTCACTTGGAACTGGTGACTCTGATCCTATCTGTGCGTCACCGAGACCTGGTGACTCTGGTCCTCACCTGGGCATCATTGGTACCTGGTTACTCTGTTCCACACTGAGCCTCACCTGGACATGATGTCTCTGGGACCTCTCTGGGCCTCACCCTGACCTGGTGATCTGGTCCCCATCTGGATGTCACCTGGACCAGGGGATTTTGGAACCCCTCTAGGCCTCTACCAGATCTGGTGACTCTTGTCCTCAACTGGGCCTCATCTGGATTTAGTGAATATGCTCCATCTGGGCCTCATTTGGACATGGTGACTCTGGTCACTCACTGGGCATCATCGGGAAATGGTTCCACAGCATGGCCTGCAGGTAGGCCTCATCTTGACCTGGTGAGTGGAGTTTCCCACCTGGGTCTTAACCCTGCCTGGTGACACAGGTCCCCACGTTGGGCCTCACTTTGACCTGGTGAATTTGGTCCTTACCTAGTCCTCAACCCGGAAACTGGTAAATCTGGTCACCAACCTGGGAATCACCTAGACCTGGTGACTTGTTCCCACCTGGGACCTGATGCTGGTGGAACACCTCTTGGCCTCACCTGGAAGTGGTAACTCTGATCCTAACTGGTCCTTTCCCAGATCTGGTGACTCTGGTCCTCACCTGGGGACATTATGACCTGGATACTCTGTTTCCACACCTGAGCCTCAGCCTGGACATGATGATCCTGGATCCCCTCGTGGGCCTCACCCTGACATGGTATCTAGGGTCCCCATTCTGGATGTCACCTAGACCAGGTGAATCAGGGTACCCCTCTGGGCCTCAAACCAAGATCTGGGGCCTTCTGGTCCTCAACTGGGACTCACCTGGACCTAGTGAATATGCTCCATCTGTGCCACATTTGACCTGGTGACTCTGGTCCCTACGTGGGCAACATCGGGACATGGTTCCACATAATGGTTTGCAGGTTGGCCTCTTCTTGACCTGGTAACTCTGGTCCCTACCTTGGCATTAATCGGGACCCGTTACTTTGCATGGCCTGCAGGTAGGCCTCACCTGGACCTGGTGAGTGGGGTTGCCACTTGGGCCTCACGCATACCTGTGACACAGGCCCTACGTGGGCCTGATTTGGACCTGGTGTATCTGGTAATTCTGGGTCACCACCTGGGAATCACCTGGACCTGGTGAATCTGTAACTCTGGTCACCACCTGGGAATCACTTGGACCTGGTGATCTGTGTCCCATCTGGGCCTCACCCAGTCCTCGTGACTTTTTTCCCCACCTGGACCTGATTGCTGTGGACTCTTCTTAGCCTCACCTGGAACTGTTGACTCTGATCCTAACTGGGCCTCACCCAGATCTGTTGACTCTGGTCCTCACCTGTGGACCATTATGACCTGGATACTCTGTTCCACACCTAGACTCACCTGGACATGATGACTCTGGATCCCCTCTGGGCCTCTCCCTGACATGGTGCCTCTGGTCCCCATCTGGAAGGCACCTAGTCCAGGTGAATCTGGTACCCCTCTATGCCTCAACTAGACCTGGTGACTCTGGTCCTCTACTGGGCCTCAACGGGACGTAGTGAATATGCTCCCCACCTTCGCCTCATCTGGACCTGGTGACTATGGCTCCACCTGGGCCTCACCTGTAACTGGTGACTCTGATCCTAGCATGGCCTCACCTGACCTGGTGACTGTGGTTCCCATAGGGACCTCACCTGGACCTCATGTCTCTGTTCCACCTGGGCCTCACCAGGAACTTTTGTCTCTGGTTACCACCTGTGGTAGCATCATTGATATGGTTACACTGTTCACTATCAGTTGACCCAGCCGGACCTATTAACTCTGGTCTTCAGCTGGGCCACACCTAGACATGGTGACACTCGTTCCCACCTGGGTCTCACCTGGACATGGTGAGTCGGATCCCCACCTGGTCCTCACCTGTAACTGGTGATTCTCCGTTCCCACATGGACCTCATGTGGACCTGGTGGCTGCAGTGTTTCTAGATTCTCATGTACCTCGTGACTCTGGTCCCCACCAGGGCCTCAGCCGGGACTTGGTGAGTGTAGTTGCCACCTGCACCTCACACTGGACCTGGTGATTCTGGTCTGCACCTGATACTACCCTGGATCTGGTGACTGTGGTCTCCACCTGGGCTTCTCCGGATTTGGGGAATCCGGTCCCCATCTGGGCCCACCTGGCCCTGTTGACCATGGTCCTCAACTGTGCAAAATTGGGACCCGGTGACTTTAGACCTCACCTGGACCATGTGACTCTGGTCCGCCTCCGGGTCTAACCTTGGACCTCACCTGGACCATGTGACTCTGGTCCGCCTCCGGGTCTAACCGTGCCCTAATGACTCTGAAACCCACTTTGGCCTGACTTGGACCTGCTGACCTTGGTTGCCACCTGTGCCTGACCTCGAACTGTTGACTCTGGTTCATTCAACGGCCTCCCCTGTACCTGGTGATCCTGGTCCCCACCTGGGTCTCACCTGTACGTGGTGACTCTTGTCACCACCGGGGACTCACCTGGACCTGTTACTGTGTTCCACACATGGGCCTCAAGTAGACCTGTTGACCATGGTCCCCAAGCCGGTCCTCACATGAACCTGTTGCCTCTGATCCCCACCGGGGCCTCACGTGTACCTGGAAACTCTGGTCCTCTACCTGGGCCTCATCTGGACCTAGTGACTCTGGTCCCCACCTGGGCTTCACTTGGATCTGGTGACTCTGTTCCCCACCGGGACTTCACCTGGATCTGGTGACTCTTGTACACACCTGGACCTCTCTGGACCTGGTGACTCTCTTTCCAACATGGACCTCACCTGGATCTGGTGACTCTGGTCATCAGTTTGGGCTCACATGGACCTGGGGTCTCTCGTCCCCACTTTGACTTAACTCAGAACTGCTGAATCTTGCCCCACCTAGGCCAGTACCCAGACCCAGTGACACTTGTCCCCAGCTATGCCTCAATTCGACCTGATGAATCTGGTCCTCACGTGGGCCTCACATGGACCTGGGACTCAGCTGCATAGAGTGGCTCTGGTTCCCACAATGGGGCTCACCTGATATTGGTGACTTATTCACCAGTGGTCTTATTCTATGTCCTCAACAGGACCTATTGCTTCTCTTCCCCATCTGGGCCTGCATGGCCCTAGTGACTCTGGTCCTCACCCAGGCATCATTGGGACCTGGATACTCTATTCCACACCTAGGCCTCACTTTGACCAGGGATCTCTGGTCCCATTCTGGGCCTCAAACTAAACTGGTTACTCTGGTTCCCACTCTGGGCCTCACTCTTACCTGGTGACTCTCATAAACCCTTGGGCTTCACTTGGGCCCGGTGCATCTGGTCATTAGCTGGTCCGCACCTGGATCTGGTGACTGGCCGCCACCTGGGCCTCACCTGGACTTGGTGAATCCTGTTGACACCTGCGACTCAAGTGGACCTTGTGACTGTGGTCCAACCTGGACCTCACCTAGATCTGGTGGGTCTGGTTCCCATATGGGGACTCTCCTGGACCTGGTTCCTGTGGTCTCCATCTGGCCTCACCTGGAACACAATGACTCTGATCCATATTTGGGCCTCTTCTGGACCTGTAGACTCAGGTCCTTACCTGGGTATCATTGGGACCTGGAACTCTCTTATATACCTGGGCTTCACATGGACCTGGTGATTGTGGACCCACCTGGGCCTCACCTGGACGAGGTGACTGGTTCCCACAGGGACCTCACCTGGACCTGGTGACTCAGGTCCTCATATGGGCATCATGGGACCTGGTTTCTCAGTTCCATATCGGGGCCTCACCTGGACCTAGTGATTCTCGTCCCCCTCTGGGCCTCATCCTGACGTGGTGACTCTGGTCCCCTCCTGGACATCACCAGAACCGGGTGACTCTGGGCCCCCTCTGGGACGCAAATGGACCTGGGGACACTGGTCCTCAACTGAGGCTCAACAGGACCTGGTGAATCTACTCCTCACTTAGACCTCGTCTGAACCTTGTGACTCTTTTCCCACCTGGCATCAATGGGACATGTTTACTCTGTTGCCCCACCTGGGCGTCACCTGGACATGATAACTTTGCTCCACTCTTTGGCCTCAACTCTTCCTGATGACTCTGGTCCCCCCACCTAGGCCGCAATCTGGAACTGATGACTGTGGTCTCCACCGGGGTCTCACCTGGATTTGGTGACTCTCGTTTCCACACGAACAACACCTGGACCTGGTGACTGTGGTGTTCTTGTACACTCACATTTACCTGTTGACTCCGATCCCCACTAGGGCCTCATCTGGATCTGGTGACTCTGGCTTGCAGGTTGGCCTCACCTGGACCTGGTGAGTGGGGTTGCCACCTGGGCCTCACCCATACCTGGTGACTCAGGTCCACACGTGGGCCTCTTGGACCTGGTGAATCTGGTCCTTACCTGGTCCTCTCCCAGAACCGGGGACTCTGGTGACCACCTGGGCCTCACCTGGACCTGGTGAATCTGGTCCCCATCTGGGCCTCACGCAGTCCTGGTGACTTTGTTCCCTCACCTGGACCTGATTGCTGTGGACTCTTTCTTGGCCTCACCTGGACCTTGTGACTCTGATCCTATCTGCGCGTCACCCAGATCTGGTGACTCTGGTCCTCACCTGGGCATCATTGGTACCTGGTGACTCTGTTCCACAGCTGAGCCTCAGCTGGACATGATGACTCTCGAACCTCTCTGTGCCTCACCCTGACCTGGTGACTCTGGTCCCCATCTGTATGTCACCTGGACCAGGGGATTCTGGTACCCCTCTGGGCCTCAAACAGATCTGGTGACTCTGGTCCTCAACTGGGCCTCACCTGGACCTAGTGAATATTCTCCATCTGGGCCTCATTTGGAGCTCGTCCCTCTGGTACCTACGTGGGCACCATCGGGACATGGTTCCACTGCATGTCCTGCAGGTTGGCCTCACCTGGACCTGGTAACTCTGGTCCCTACCTGGACATCATCGGGTACACTGTTCCTCTGCATGGCCTGCATGTTGGCCTCAGCCGGACCTGGTGAGTGGGGTTACCACCTGGGGCTCACCCATACCTGGTGACACAGGTCCCTACGTGGGCCTCACTTGGACCTGGTGAATCTGTTCCTTACCTGGTCCTCCCCCGGACCTGGTAACCCTGGTCGCCATCCTGGGAATCACCTGGACCTGGTGAATCTGGTCCCCTTCTGGGCCTCACCCAGTCCTGTTGACTTTCTTTCCCACCTGGAACTGATTGCTGTGGACTCCTTCTTGGACTCAACTGGAACTGTTGACTCTGATCCTAACTGGGCTTCACCCAGATCTGGTGACTCTGGTCCTCACCTGTGGACCATTATGACCTGGATACTCTGTTCCACACCTGAGCCTCACCTGGACATGCTGACTCTGGATCCCCTCTGGGCCTCACCCTGACATGGTGACTCTGGTCCCCATCTGGATGTCACCTAGACCAGGTGAATATGGTACCCCTCTAGGCCTCAACAAGACTTGGTGACTCTGGTCCTCAATTGGGCCTCACCGGGACCTAGTGAATATGCTCTACACCTGCGCCTCATCGGGACCTGGGACGCTCGTTCTATCTGGGCATCATCGGGACATGGTTACTCTGTTTCCACTGAGACTGACCTGATCCTTGTAACTCTGCCATGACTTTGGCCTCTCTGTACCAGGTGACTCTGGCTCTACCTGGGCCTAACCTGTAACTGGTGACTCTGATCCTAAGCATGGCCTCACCTGACCTGGTGACTGTGGTTCCCATCGGGACCTCACCTGAACCTGATATTTCTGTTCCCCACCTGGGTAGCATCAGGATATGGTTACACTGTTCACTAACAGTGACCCATCCGGACCTATTAACTCTGGTCTTCACCTGAGCCACACCTGGACATGGTGACACTGGTTCCCACCTGGGTCTCACCTGGACATGGTGAGTCGGATCCCCACCTGGTCCTCACCTGTAACTGGTGATTCTCGTTCCCACATGGACATCATGTGGACCTGGTGGCTGCTTTGTTTCTAGCTTCTCATGTACCTCGTGACTCTGGTCCCCACCAGGGCCTCACCGGGACTTGGTGAGTGTGGTTGCCACCTGCACCTCACCTGGACCTGGTGATTCTGGTCTGCACCTGAGACTACCCTGGATCTGGTGACTGGGGTCTCCACCTGGGCTTCACCTGGATTTGGGGACTCCGGTCCCCATCTGGGCCTCACCTGGCCCTGTTGACCATGGTCCTCAACTATTCAGAATAGGGACCCGGTGACTGTGTTCCACAACTGGACCTCACCTGGACCAGGTGACTCTGGTCACCCTCAGGGTCTCACCGCGCCCTAGTGACTGTGAACCCCACTTTGTACTGACTTGAACTTGCTGACCCTGGTTGCCACCTGCAACTGACGTAGGACTGTTGACTCTGGTTCTTTCAAGGGCCTCCCCTGAACCTGGTGAACCTGGTCCCCACCTGGGCCTCACCTGGACGTGGTGACTCTTGTCACCACCGGTTACTCACGTGGACCTGGTTACTGTGTTCCACGCCTGGGCCTCAAGTAGACCTGTTGACCATGGTCCCCAAGCCGGCCTCACATGAACCTGTTGCCTGTGATCCCCACCGGTGCCTCACGTGTACCTGGTAACTCTGGTCCTCACCTGGGCCTCTTCTGGACCTAGTGACCCTGGTCCCAACCTGGGCTACACCTGGATCTGGTGACTCTGGTCCTGTCTGGGTCTCACACAGTCCTGGTGACTTTGTTCCCCTCCTGGACGTGATTGCTGTGGACTCTTTCTTGGCCTCACCTGGAACTGGTGACTCTGGTCCCTATCTGGATGTCACCTGGACCAGGGGATTCTGGTACCCCTCTGGGCCTCAACCAGATCTGGTGACTCTGGTCCTCAAATGGGCCTCACCTGGACCTAGTGAATATGCTCCATCTGGGCCTCATTTGGACCTGGTGACTCTGGTCCATACATGGGCAACATCGGGACATGGTTCCACATAATGGTCTGCAGGTTGGCCTCTTCTTGACTTGGTAACTGTGGTCCCTACCTGGGCATCATCGGGACACGGTTCCTCTGCATGGCCTGCAGGTTGGCGTCACCTGGACCTGGTGAGTGGGGATGCCACCTGGGCCTCACCCATACCTGGTGACACAGGTCCCACGTGGGCCTCACTTGGACCTGGTGAATCTGGTCCTTACCTGGTCCTCACCCGGAACTGGTAACTCTTGTCACCACCTGGGAATCACCTGGACCTGTTAAATCTGGTCCCCATCTGGGCCTCACCCAGTCCTGGTGACTTTGTTCCCCACCTGCACCTGATTGCTGTGGACTCCTTCTTGGCCTCACCTGGAAATTGTGACTCTGCTCCTAACTGGGCCTCACCCAGATCTGGTGACTCTGGTCCTCACCTGTGGATCATTATGACCTGGATACTCTGTTCCACACCTGAACCTCACCTGGACATGATGACTCTGGATCCCCTCTGGGCCTCACCCTGACCTGGTGACTCTGGTCCCCATCTGGATGTCACCTGGTCCAGGTGATTCTGGTACCCCTCTAGGCCTCAACCAGTTTTGGTGACTCTGGTCCTCAACTGGGCCTCAACGGGACCTAGTGAATATGCTCCATCTGGGCCTCATTTGGACCTGGTGACTTTGGTCCCTCCCTGGGCATCATCGGGACATGGTTACACAGCATGGCCTACAGGTTGGAATCACCAGGAGCCGGTAACTCTGGTCCCTGCATGGGTATCATCGGGACACGTTTCCTCTGCATGGCCCAAGGGTTGGCCTCCCCTGGACCTGGTGATTGGGGTTTCCACCTGAGCCACCTAGGCCGAACCTAGATCTGGTGACTCTTGTCCCCAGCTATTCCTCCCCTGTACCTGGTGACCCATGCACCCACGTGGGCCTCACTTGGACCTGGTGAATCTGGTCCTTACCTGGTCCTCACCTGGAACTGGTAACTCTGGTCACCACCTGGGAATCACCTGGACCTTTTGAATCTGGTCCCCATCTGGGCCTCACACAGTCCTGGTGACTTTGTCCCCCACCTGGACCTGATTGTTGTGGACACATTCTTGGCTTCACCTGGAAGTGGTGAGTGTGATCCTAACTTGGCCTCATCCAGATCTGGTGACTCTGGTCCTCACCTGTGGACCATTATGATCTAGATACTCCGTTCCACACCTGAGCCTCACTTGGACATGATGACTCTGGATCCCCTATGGGCCTCACCCTGACATGGTGACTCTGCTCCCCATCTGGATGTCACGTAGACCAGGTGAATCTGGTACCCCTCTAGGCCTCAACTAGACCTCGTGACTCTGGTCCGCAACTGAGCCTCACTGGGACCGAGTGAATATGCTCCCCACCTGCGCCTCATCTGGACCTGGTGACTCTGGTTC
Source organism: Canis lupus familiaris (assembly GCF_011100685.1). Classification (NCBI taxonomy): domain Eukaryota; kingdom Metazoa; phylum Chordata; class Mammalia; order Carnivora; family Canidae; genus Canis; species Canis lupus. The sequence goes on from NW_023331495.1 coordinate 9,040, forward strand.
TACCTGGGCATCATCGGGGCATGGTTACTCTATTCCCCACTGGGACTGACCTGATCCTGGTATCTATGGTCCTGACTTTGGCCTCTTCTGTACCAGGTGACTCTGGCTCAACAGGGGCCTCACCTGTAACTGGTGAGTCTGATCCTAAGCATGGCCTCACCTGACCTGGTGACTGTGGTTCCCATCGGGACCTCTTCTGGACCTCATGTCTCTAAGCCCTCCTGGAACTCACCAGGACCTGGTTTCTGTGGTTCCCACCTGGGTAGCATCAGGATATGTTTACACTGTTCACTAACAGTGACCCAGCCGGACCTATTAACTCTGGTCTTCACCTGGGCCACACCTGGACATGGTGACACTGGTTCCCACCTGGGTCTCACCTGGACATGGTGAGTCGGATCCCCACCTGGTCCTCACCTGTAACTGGTGATTTTCATTCCCACATGGACATCATGTGGACCTTGTGGCTGCAGTGTTTCTAGCTTCTCATATACATCGTGACTGTGGTCCCCAGCAGGGCCTCACCGGGACCTGGTGAGTGTGGTTGCATCCTGCACCTCACCTGGACCTGGTGATTCTGGTCTACACCTGAGACTACCCTGGACCTGGTGACTCTGGTCCCCACTTGAGCTTCACTTGGATTTGGGGACTCCGGTCTCCATCTGGGCTTCACCTGGCCCTGTTGACCATGGTCCTCAACTGGGCAAAATTGGAACCCGGTGACTGTGTTCCACAACTGGACCTCACCTGGACCAGGTGACTCTGGTCCCCCTCTGGGTCTCACCGTTCCCTAGTGACTGTGAACCCCCTCTATGGCCTGTCTTGGTCCTGCTGATACTGGTTGCCTCCTGGGCCTGACCTCAAACTCTAGACTCTGGTTTTTCAAAGGCCTCCCGTCGACCTGGTCATCCTGGTCCCCACCTGGGTCTCACTTGGACGTGGCGACATTGTCAACATCGGGGACTCTCCTGGACCTGCTTACTGTGTTCCACACCTGGGCCTCAAGTAGACCTGTTGACCATGTTCCCCAGGACGGCCTCACATGGACCTGTTGACACTGCTCACACCGGGGTCTCACTTGTACCTGGTATCTCTGGTCCCCACCTTGACCTCATCTGGACTTAGTGACTCTGGTCCCCACCTGGGCTTCACCTGGATCTGGTGACTCTGGTCCCCACCTGGACTTCACCTGGATCTGGTGACTCTGGTCCCCACATGGACCTCTCCTGGACCTGGTGACTCCTTTCCAACATGGACCTCACCTGGATCTGGTGACTCTGGTACTCAGTTTGGCCTCACCTGGACCTGGTGACTCTCATTCCCACATGAATCACACCTGGACCTGGTGACTGTGGTGTTCTTGTAGACTCAATTTTACCTGGTGACTCTGGTCCTCACTAGGGCCTCTCCTGGATTTGGTAACTCTGGCCTGCTGGTTGGCCTCACCTGGACCTGGTGAGTGGGGTTGCCACCTGAGCCTCACCCATACCTGGTGACTCAGGTCCCCACGTGGACCTCTTGGACGTGGTGAATCTGGTCCTTACCTGGTCCTCTCCCATACCCGGGGACTCTGGTCACCAACTGGGCCTCGCCTAGACCTGGTGAATCTGGTCCCCACCTGGGCCACACCCAGTCCTGGTGACTTTGTTCCCCACCTGGACCTGATTGCTGTGGACTTTTTCTTGGCCTCACCTGGAACTGGTGACTCTGATCCTATCTGGGCGTCACCCAGACCTGGTGACTCTGGTCCTCACCTGGGCATCCTTGGTACGTGGTGACTCTGTTCCACACCTGAGCCTCTCCTGAACATGATGACTCTTGAACCTCTCTGGGCCTCACTCTGACCTGGTGACTCTGGTCCCCATCTGGATGTCACCTGGACCAGGTGATTCTGGTATCCCTCTAGGGCTCAACCAGATCTGGTGATTCTGGTCCTCAACTGGGCCTCACCTGGACCTAGTGAATATGCTCCATCTGGGCCTCATTTGGACCTGGTGTCTCTGGTCCCTACATGGGCATCATCGGGACACGTTTCCTCAGCAGGTCCCAAAGGTTGGCCTCACCTGGACCAGGTAAGTCTGGTCCCTACGTGGGCATCATTGGGACATGGTTCCACTGCATGGCCTGCACGTTGGCCTCACCTGGACCTGGTGATTGGAATTTCCACCTGGGCCTCACCCATACCTGGAGACACAAGTCCCCACGTGGGCCTCACTTGGACCTGGTGAATCTGGTCCTTACCTGGTGCTCACCTGGAACTGGTAACTCTGGTCACCACCTGGGAATCACCTGGACCTGGTGAATCTGGCCCCCATCTGGGCCTCACCCAGTCTTGGTGACTTTGTTCCCAACCTGGACCTGATTGCTGTGGACTCCTTCTTGGCCTCACCTGGAACTGGTGACTCTGATCCTAACTGGACCTCACCCAGATCTGCTGACTCTGGTACTCACCTGTGGATTTTATGACCTGGATACTCTGTTCCACACCTGAGCCTCACCTGGACTTGATGACTCTGGATCCCCTCTGGGCCTCATCCTGACATGGTGACTCTGGTCCCCATCTGAATGTCACCTAGACCAGGTGAATCTGGTACCCTTCTAGGCCTCAACTTGACCTGGTGACTCTAGTCCTCATCTGGGCCTCAATGGGACATAGTGAACATACTCCTCACCTGCGCCACATCTGGACCTGGTGACTCTGGTTTTACCAGGGCATCAACAGGAAATGGTTACTCTATTCACCACTGGGACTGAACTGATCCTGGTAACTCATGTCCTGACTTTGGCCTCTTCTGTACCAGGTGACTCTGGCTCCTCCTGGGCCTCACCTGTAACTGGTTACTCTGATCCTAAGCATGGCCTCACCTGACCTGGTGACTGTGGTTCCCATGGGAACTCACCTGGACCTCATGTCTCTGGTCCCACCTGGGCCTCACCAGGACCTGGTGTATCTGGTACCCACCGGGGTAGCATCAGGATATGGTTACACTGTTCACTAACAGTGACCCAGCTGGACCTATTAACTCTGGTCTTCACCTGGGCCACACCTGGACATGGTGACACTGGTTCCCACCTGGGTCTCACCTGGACATGGTGAGTCGGATCCCCACCAGGTCCTCACGTGTAACTGGAGATTCTCGTTCCCACGTGGACATCACGTGGAACTGGTGGCTGCATTGTTTCTAGCTTCTCATGTACCTCGTGACTCTGGTCCGCACCAGGGCCTCACCGGGATCTGGTGAGTGTGGTTGCCACCTGCAACTCACCTGGACCTGCTGAATCTGGTCTGCACATGAGACTATCCTGGATCTGTTGACTGTGGTCCCCACCTGGTCTTCACCTGGATTTGGGGACTCCAATCCGCATCTGGGCCTCACCTGGTCCTGTTGACCATGGTCCTCAACTGGACAAAATTGGGACCCGGTGACTGTGTTCCACAACTGGACCTCACCTGGAAGAGGTGACTCTGGTCCCCCTCTGGGTCTCACCGTGCCCTAGTGACTGTGAACCCCACTTTGGCCTGACTTGGACCTGCTGACCCTGGTCGCCACCTGCGACTGACCTCGAACTGTTGACTCTGGTTCTTTCAATGGCCTCCCCTGGACCTGGTGATCCTGGTCCCCACCTGGGCCTCACCTGGACGTGGTGACACTTGTCACCACCGGGGACTCACCTGGACTTGCTTACTGTGTTCCACACCTGGGCCTCAAGTAGACCTGTTGACCATGGTCCCCAGGCCGGGCTCACATGGACCTGTTGCCACTCTCCCCATCGGGGCCTCCCTTGTACCTGGTATCTCTGGTCCCAACCTTGACCTCATCTGGACCTAGTGACTCTGGTCCCCAGCTGGGCTTCCCCTGGATCTGGTGACTCTGGTCCCCACCTGGACCTTTCCTGGACCTGGTGACTCTCTTTGAACATGGACCTCACCTGGATTTGGTGACTCTGGTCCCCTCCTGGTCCTCACCTGCATCTGGTGACTCTAGCCTGCTGGTTGGCCTCACCTGGACCTGGGGAGTGGGGTTGCCACCTGGGCCTCACACATAGCTGGTGACTCAGGTCCCCACGTGGGCCTCATTTGGACCTGTTGAATCTGGTCCTTAGCTGGTCCTCTCCCAGCCCCGAGGACTCTGGTCACCACCTGGGAATAACCTGGACCTGGTGAATCTGGTCCAAATCTGGGCCTCACCAAGTCCTGGTGACTTTCTTCACCACCTGGACCTGATTTAGTAGACGCCTTCTTCTTCTTCTCAGTCACCTGGAACTGGTGACTCTGATCCTATCTGCGTGTCACCCAGATCTGGTGACTCTGGTCCTCACCTGGGCATCTTTGGTACCTGGAGATTCTGTTCCACACCTGAGCCTCACCTGGACCCGATGACTCTGGAACCACTCTGTGCCTCACCCTGACCTGGTGACTCTGGTCCCCATCTGGATATCACCTCGATCAGGTGATTCTTGTACCCTTCTAAGCCGAACCAGATATGGTGAAACTGGTCCTCAACTGGGCCTCACCTGGACCAGGTGACACTGGTCCCCCTCTGGGTCTCACCGTGCCCTAGTGACTGTGAACCCCACTTTGGTCTGACTTGGACCTCCTGACCCTGGTTGCCACCTGCGCCTGACCTCGAACTGTTGACTCTGGTTCTTTCAAGGGCCTCCCCGGGACCTGATGATCCTGGTCCCCACCTGGGCCTCACCTGGACGTGGTCACTCTTGTCACCACTGGGGACTCACCTGTACCTGCTTACTGTGTTCCACACCTGGGCCTCAAGTAGATCTGTTGACCATGGTCCCCAAGCCGGCCTCACATGGACCTGTGGCCTCTGATCCCCACCGGGGCCTCACGTGTACCTGATAACTCTGGTCCTCACCTGGGCCTCATCTGGACCTAATGACTCTGATCCCCACCTGGGCTTCACCTGGATGTGGTGACTCTAGTCACACCTGGACCTCTCCTGGACCTGGTGACTCTCTTTCCAACATGGACCTCAACTGGATATGGTGACTCTGGTCTTCAGGTTGGCCACACCTGGACCTGGTGTCTCTCGTCCCCACTTTGACCTAACTCAGAACTGCTAAATCTTGCCCCACCTAGGCCGCACCCAGTCCTGGTGACTCTTATCCGCAGCTATGTCTCATTTCGACCTGATGAATAAGTTACTCACGTGGGCCTCCCATGGACCTGGGACTCAGCTGGATAGTGTGGCTCTGGTTCCCACAAGGGGCTCACCGGATACTGCTGACTGTGGTCTTATTCTATGCCGAACCAGGACCTAGTGATTCTGTTCCCCATCAGGGCCTGCATGGGCCTAGTGACTCTGGTCCTCACTCAGCCATCATTGGGACCTGGATACTCTATTCTACACCTGGGCCTCACTTTGACCAGGCACCTCTGGTCCCATTCTGGGCCTCAAACTAAACTGGTTACTCTGGTTACCACTCTGGGTCTCACCCTTACCTGGTGACTCTGGTCACTCCTTGGGCTTCACTTGGGCCTGGTGAATCTGGTCCTTAGATGGTCCGAACCTGGATCTGGTGACTGTTCGCCTCCTGGGCCTCTCCTGGACTTGGTGAATCCTGTTGCCACCTGCGCGTCACCGGGACCTTGTGACTGTCGTCCCACCTGGACCTCACCTGGATCTGGTGGCTCTGGTTTCCATATGGGGCTCTCCTGGACCTGGTTCCTGTGGTCTCCATCTGGCCTCTCCTGGAACACAATGACTCTGTTTCATATTTGGGCCTCTCCTGGACCTGTTGACTCTGGTACTTACATGGGCATCATTGGGACCTGGGTACACTCTTATATACCTGGGCCTCTCCTGGACCTGGTGACTCTGGTCCTACCTGGGCCTCACCTGGATGAGGTGACTGGTTCCCACAGGGACCCTCACCTGGACCTGGTGACTCAGATCCTCATATGGGCATTATGGGACCAGGGTAATCAGTTCCACATCGGGGCCTTCCCTGGACCTAGTGATTCTCGTCCCACTCTGGGCCTCACTCTGACGTGGTGACTCTGGTCCCCACCTGCATATCACCAGAACCGGGTAACTCTGGTCCCCCTCTGGGACTCACCCGAAGCTGGGGACACTGGCACTCAACTGGGCCTCAACAGGAGCTTGTGAATCTATTCCTCACTTAGGTCTCTTCTGGACCTTCTGACTCTTTTCCCACCTGGCATCAATTGGACATGGTTACTCTGTACCCCACCTGGGGCTCACCTGGACATGATAACTTTGCTCCACACTTTGGCCTCAACTGATCCTGATGATTCTGGTCCCCCATCTAGACCTCAATCTGGACCTGGTGACTGTGGTCCCCACCTGGGTCTCATTTGACCTGTGACTCTCTTCCCACATGAAACACACCTGGACCTGATGACTGTGTTGTTCTTGTAGTCTCACATTTACCTGGTGTCTCCGGTCCCCACTAGGGCCTTACCTGGATCTGGTGACTCTGATCCTATCTGCGCGTCACTCAGACCTGGTGACTCTGGTCCTAACCTGGGCATCATTGGTACCTGGTGACTCTGTTCGAACCTGAGCCTCACCTGGACATGATGACTCTGGAACCTGGCTGGGAATCACCCTGACCTGGTGACTCTGATCCCCATCTGGATGTCACTGGACCAGGTGATTCTGGTACCCCTCTAGGCGTCAACCAGTTCTGGTGCCTCTGGTCCTCAACTGGGCCTCACCTGAACCCAGTGAATATGCTCCATCTGGGCCTAATTTGGACCTGGTGACTCCGGTACCTACCTGGGCATCATCGGGACATGGTTCCACTGCATGGCCTGCAGGTTGGCCTCACATGAACCTGGTAACTCTGGTCCCAACCTGGACATCATCGGGACATGGTACCTCAGCATGGCCTGCAGGTTGGCCTCACCTTGAACTGGTGAGTGGGGTTGCCACCTGGGACTCACACATAGCTGGTGACTCAATTCCGCTCGTGGGCCTCTTGGACCTGGTGAATCTGGTCCTTACCTGGTCCTGTCCCAGACCCGGGGACTCTGGTCACCACCTGGGCCTCACCTGGACCTGGTGAATGTGGTCCAAATCTGGCCTCACCTGGAAAACAATGATTCTGATCCATATTTGGGCTTATCCTGGATCTGTTGTCTCTGGTCCTTACCTGGCCTCATTGGGACCTGGATACTCACTTATATACCAGGGCCTCACCTGGACCTGGTGAATGTGGTCTAACCTGGGCCTCACTTGGACGAGGTGCCTGGTTCCCACAGGGATCTCACCTGGACCTGGTGACTCAGGTCCTCATATGGGCATCATGGGACCTGGTTTGTCAGTTCCACATCGGGGCCTCACCTGGACCTAGTGATACTCGTCCCCCTCTAGGCCTCACCCTGACGTGGTGACTCTGGTCTCCAGCTGGATATCACCAGAACCCGGTGACTGTGGTCCCCACCTGGATCTCACCTGGACCTGGTGACTCTCGTTCCCACATGAACCACACCAGGACCTGGTGACTGTGGTGTTCTTGTAGACTCACATTTACCTGGTGACTCCGGTCCCCATTAGGGCCTCACCTGCAACTCGTAACTCTGGTCCATACCTGGGCATTATCGGGACACCGTTCCTCTGCATGGCCGGAAGGTTGGCCTCCCCTGGACCTGGTGAGTGGGGTTGATATCTGGGCCTCACCCATACCGGTGTCACAGGTCCCCACGTGGGCCTCACTTGGACCTGGTGAATCTGGACCTTACCTGGTCCTCACCCGGAAATGGTAACTCTGGTCACCACCTGGGAATCACCTGGACCTGGTGAATCTGGTCCCCATCTGGGCCTCACCCAGTCCTGGTGACTTTGTTCCCCACCGGGACCTGATTGCTGTGGACAATTCTTGGCCTCACCTGGTACTGGTGAGTCTGATGCTATGTGGGCCTCACCCAGATCTGGTGACTCTGGTCTTCACCTGTGGACCATTATGACCTGGATACTCTGTTCCACACCTGACCCTCACCTGGACATGATGACTCTGGATCCCCTCTGGGCCTCACCCTGACATCGTGACTCTGGTCCCCATCTGGATGTCACCTACCCCAGGTGAATCTGGTACCCCTGTAGGCCTCAACTAGACCTGGGCATTTTGGTCCTCAAATGGGCCTCACCGGGACCTAGTGAATATGCTCCCCACCTGCGCCTCATCTGGACCTGGTGACTCTGGTTCTACCTGGGCATCATCGGGACATGGTTACTCTATTCCCCACTGGGACTGACCTGATCCTGGTAACTCTGGTCCTGACCTTGGCCTCTTCTGTCCCAGGTGACTCTGGCTCCACCTGGTCCTCGCCTCTAGCTGGTGACTCTGATCCTAAGCATGGCCTCACCAGACCTGGTGACTGTGGTTCCCAATGGAACCTCACCTGGACCTCATGTCTCTGGTCCCTCCTGACCCTCACCAGGACCTGGTGTCTCTGGTACCCACCAGGGTAGCATCAGGATATGGTTACACTGTTCACTAACAGTGACCCAGGCGGAACTATTAACTCTGGTCTTCACCTGGGCCACACCTGGACAGGGTGTCACTGGTTCCCACCAGGGTCTCACCTGGACATGGTGTGTCGGATCCCCACCTGGTCCTCACCTGTAACTGGTGATTCTCGTTCCCACATGAACCTCACCTGGACCTGGTGACTGTGGTGTTCTTGTAGACTCACATTTACCTGGTGACACTGGTCCCCACTAGGGCCTCACCTGGATCTGGTGACTCTGGCCTGCCGGTTGGCCTCACCTTGACCTGGTGAGTGGGGTTGACACCTGGGCCTCACACATAGCTGGTGACTCAATTCCCCTCGTGGGCCTCTTGGACCTGGTGAATCTGGTCCTTACCTGGTCCTGTCCCAGACCCGGGGACTCTGGTCACCACCTGGGCCTCACCTGGACCTGGTGAATCTGGTCACCATCTGGGCCTCACCCAGTCCTGGTGACTTTGTTCCCCACGTGGCCCTCATTGCTGTGGACTCTTTCTTGGCCTCACCTGGACCTGGTGACTCTGATCCTATCTGCGCCTCACCCAGATCTGGTGACTCTGGGCCTCACCTGAGCATCATTGGTACCTGGTGACTCTGTTCCACGCCTGAGCCTAATCTGGACATGATGACTCTGGAACCACTCTGGGCCTCTCCCTGAACTGATGCCTCTGGTCCCCATCTGGATGTCACCTGGACGAGGTGATTCTGGTACCCCTCTAAGCCTCAACCAGATCTGGTGACAGTGGTCCTCAACTGGGCCTCACCGGGACCTAGTGAACATGCTCCTCACCTGCGCCTCATCTGGACCTGGTGACTCTGGTCCCTACCTGGGCATCATCGGGACATGGTTCCTTTGCATGGCCTGCAGGTTGGCCTCACCTGGACCTGGTGTGTGGGGTTGCCACCTGGGTCTCACCCATACCTGGTGACTCAGGTCCCAACGTGAGACTCTTGGACCTGGTGAATCTGGTCCTTACCTGTTCCTCTCCCAGATCCGGGGACTCTGGTCACCACCTGGGCTCACCTGGACCTGGTGGATCTGGTCCCCATCTGGGCCTCACTCAGTCCAGGTGACTTTGTTCCCCAACTGTACCTGATTGCTTTGGACTGTTTCTTGGCCTCACCTGGAACTGGTGACTGAGATCCTATCTGCGCGTCACCCAGTCATGGTGACTCTGGTCCTCACCTGGGCATCATGGGTACCTGGTTACTCTGTTCCACACCTGAGCCTCACCTGCACATGTTGACTCTGGAACCTCTCTGGGCCTCACCCTGACCTGAAGACTCTGGTCCCCATCTGGATGTCACCAAGACCAGGTGAATCTGGTACCCCTCTGGGCCTCAACTAGTCCTGGTGACACTGGTCCTCTGGGCCTCACCGGGACCTAGTGAATATGCTCCCCACCTGCGCCTTATCTGGACCTGGTGACTCTGGTTCTACCTGGGCATCATCGGGTCATGGTTACTCTATTCCCCACTGGGACTGACCTGATCCTGGTAACTCTGGTCCTGACTTTTGGCTCTTCTGTACCAGGTGACTCTGGCTCCACCTGGGCCTCACCTGTAACTGTTGAATCTGATCCTAAGCATGGACTCACCTCACCTGATGTCTGTGGTGCCCATGGGACCTCACCTGGTCCTCATGTCTCTGGTCTCACCTGGGCCTCACCAGGATTTGGTGTCTCTCGTACCCCCCTGGGTAGCATCAGGATATGGTTACACTGTTCATTAACAGTGACCCAGCCGGACCTATTAACTCTGGTCTTCACCTGGGCCACACCTGGACATGGTGACACTGGTTCCCACCTGGGTCTCACCTGGACATGGTGAGTCGGAATCCCACAGGGTCCTCACCTCTAACTGGTGATTCTCGTTCCCACATGGACATCATGTGGACCTGGTGGCTGCAGTGTTTCTAGATTCTCATGTACCTCGTGACTCTGGTCTCCACCAGGGCCTCACCGGGACCTGGTGAGTGTGGTTGCCACCTGCACCTCACCTGGACCTAGTGATTCTGGTCTGCACCTGAGACTACCCTGGTTCGGGTGACTATGGTGCCAATCTGGGCTTCACCTGGATTTGGGCACTCCGATTCCCATCTGGGCCTCACCTGGCCCTGTTGACCATGGTCCTCAACTGGGCAAAATTGGGACCCGGTGACTGTGTTCCACACCTGGACCTCACCTGGACCAGGTGACTCTGGTCCCCCTCTGGGTCTCACCGTGCTCTAGTGACTGTGAACCCCACTTTGGCCTGACTTGGACCTGCTGACCCTGGTTGCTACCTGCGCCTGACCTCGAACTGTTGACTCTGGTTCTTTCAAGGGCCTCCCCTGTACCTGGTGATCCTGGTCCCCACCTGGGCCTTACCTGGACCTGGTGACTCTTGTCACCACCGGGGACTCACTTGGACCTGGTTACAGTGTTCCACACTGGGCCACAAGTAGAATTCTTGACCATGGTCCCCAAGCCTGCCTCACATGGACCTGTTGCCTCTGATACCTACCGGCGCCTCACGTGTACCTGGTAACTCTGGTCCACACCTGGGCCTCATCTGGACCTAGTGACTCTGGTCCCCACCTGGGCTTCACCTGGATCTGGTGACTCTGATCCCCACCTGGACTTCACCTGGATCTGGGGACTCTGGTCCTCACCTGGACCTCTCCTGGACCTGGTGACTCTCTTTCCAACATGGACCTCACCTAGATCTGGTGACTCTGGTCCTCAGTTTGGCCTCACCTGGGCCTGGTGTCTCTCATCCCCACTTGGACCTAACTCAGAACTGCTGAATCTTGCCCCACCTAGGCCGCACCCAGACCTGGTGACTCTTATCCCCAGCTATGCCTCTATTCAACCTGATGAATCTGGTCCTCACGTGGGCCTCACATGGACCTGGGACTCAGCTGGATAGAGTGGCTCTGGTTCCCACAAGGGGCTCACCTGATACTGCTGAATGTGGTCTTATTCTATGTCTCACCAGGACCTGGTGATTCGGTTCCCCATCTGGGCCTGCATGGCCCTAGGGACTCTGGTCCTCACCCAGGCATCATTGGGACCTGGATACTCTGTTCCACACCTGGACCTCACTTTGACCAGTGACCTCTGGTCCCATTCTGGGCCTCAAACTAAACTGGTTACTCTGGTTCCACTCTGGGCCTCACCCTTACGTGGTGACTCTGGTCACCCCTTGGGCTTCACTTGGGCCTGGGGAATCTGGTCCTTAGCTAGTCCACAGATGGATCTAGGGACAGGTCGCCACCTGGGCCTCACCTGGGCTTGGTGAATCCTGTTGCCATCTGCGCCTCCCCTGGACCTTGTGACAGTGGTCCCACCTGGACCTCACCTGGATCTGGTGGCACTAGTTCCCATATGGGGCTCTCCTGGACCTGGTTCCTGTGGTCTCCATCTGGCCTCACCTGGAACAAAATGACTCTGACCCATATTTGGGCCTCTCCTGGACGTGTTTACTCTGTCCTTACCTTGGCATTATTGGGACCTGGATATACTCTCTATATACCTGGGCCTCACCTAGACCTGGTGACTGTGGTCCCACCTGGCCTCACCTGCACGAGGTGACTGGTTCCCACAGGGACCTCACCTGTACCTGGTGACTCATGTCCTCATATGGGCATCATGGGTCCTGCTTTCTCAGGTCCACATTGGGGCCTCACCTGGACCTAGTGATTCTCGTCCTCCTCTGGGCCTCACCCTGACGTGGTGACTCTGGTCCCCACCTGGATATCACCAGAACCGGGTGACTCTGGTTCCCCTCTGGGACTCACCCAGAGCTGGGGACAATGGTCCTCAACTGGGCCTCAACAGGACCTGGTGAATCTACTCCTCACTTAAACCTCGTCTGGACCTGTGACTCTTCCCACCTGACATCAATGGGACATGGTTACTCTGTTCCCCAACTGGGCCTCACCTGGATATGATAACTTTGCTCCACACTTTGGTCTCAACTGGTCCTGATGAATCTGGTCCCCCCACGTAGGCCTCAATCTGGACCTGGTAACTGTGGTCCCCACCTGGGTCTCTTGGACCTGGTGACTCTTGTTCCCACATGAACCACACCTGGACCTGGTGACTGTGGTGTTCTTGTAGACTCACATTTACCTAGTGACTCTGGTCCCCACTAGGGCCTCACGTGGATCTGGTGACTCTGGCCTGCAGGTTGGCCTCACCTGGACCTGGTGAGTGGGGTTGCCACCTGGGACACACCCATACCTGGTGACTCAGGTCCCCACGTGTGCCTCTTGGACCTGGTGAATCTGGTCCTTACCTGGTCCTCTACTAGACCCGGGGACTCCGGTCACCACCTGGGCCTCACCTGGACCTGGTGAGTGAATCTGGTCTCCATCTGGGCCTCACCCAGTCCTGGTGCCTTTGTTCCCCACCTGGACCTGATTGCTCTGGACTCTTTCTTGCCTTACCTGGAACTGGTGGCTCTGATCCTATCTGCACGTCACCCAGATCTGGTGACTCTGGTCCTCAACTGGGCCTCACCTGGACCTAGTGAATATGCTCAATCTGGGCCTCATATGGGCCTGGTGACTCTGTTCCCCACCTGGTCCTCATCGGGACATGATAAGTTTTCTCCGCACTTTGGCATCAACTGGTCCTGATGACTCTGGCCCCCCACCTAGGCCTCAATCTGGACCTGGTTCCTGTGTTCCCCACCTGGGTCTCACCTGGATCTGGTAACTCTGGTCCCTACCTGGGCATCATCGGGAATGGCTCCTCTGCATGGCCTGCAGGTTGGCCTCATCTTGACCTGGTGAGTGGGGTTCCCACGTGGGTCTTACCCATGCCTGGTGACACAGGTCCCCACGTGGGCCTCACTTGGACCTGGTGAATGTTGTCCTTACCTAGTTCTCACCCGGAACTGGTAAATCTGGTCACCACCTGGGCATCACCTAGTCCTGGTGACTTTGTTCCCCACCTGGACCTGATTGCTGTGGACACATTCTTGGCCTCACCTGGAAGTGGTAACTCTGATCCTAACTGGGCCTCTCCCAGATCTGGTGACTCTGGTCCTCACCGGTGGACCATTATGACCTGGATACTCTGTTCCACACCTGAGCCTCACCTGGACATTATGACTCTGGATCCCCTCTGGGCCTCACCCTGACATGGTTACTCTGGTCCCCATCTGAATGTCACCTAGACCAGGTGAATCTGGTACCCCTCTGGGCCTCAACCAGATCTGGTGACTCTGGTTCTCAACTGCGCCTCACGTGGACCTAGTAAATATGCTCCATCTGGGCCTCATTTGGACCTGGTGACTCTGGTCCCTACGTGGGCAACATTGCGACCTGGTTCCACATAATGGTCTGCAGGTTGGCCTCTTCTTGACCTGGTAACTCTCTTCCCTACCTGGGCATCATCGGGACATGGTTCCACTGCATGGCCTTTAGGTGGGCTGCACTCGGAGCTCGTACCTCTGGTCCCTACCTGGGCATCATCAGGACGTGTTTACTCTATTCCCAGTGGGACTGACCTGATCGTGGTAACTCTGGTCCTGACTTTCGCCTCTTCTGTGCCATGTGACTCTGGCTCCACCTGGGCCAGACCTGTAACTGGTGACTCTGATCCTAAGCATGGCCTCACCTGACCTGGTGACTGTGGTTCCCATCGGGACCTCACCTGGACCTCATGTCTCTGGTCCCACCTGGGCCTCACCAGGACCTGGTGTCTCTGGTACCCACCTGGGTAGCATCAGGATATGGTTACACTGTACACTAACATTGACCCAGCCGGACCTATCAACTCTGGTCTTCACCTGGGGCACTCCTGGACATGGTGACACTGGTTCCCACCTGGGTCTCACCTGGACATGGTGAGTCCGAAACCCACCAGGGCCTCACCTGTAACTGGTGATTCTCATTCCCACATGGACATCATGTGGACCTGGTGGCTGCAGGGTTTTAGCTTCTCATGTACCTCGTGACTCTGGTCCCCACCAGGGCCTCACTGGGACCTGGAGAGTGTGGTTGCCACCTGCACCTCACCTGGACCTGGTGATTCTGGTCTGCACCTGAGACAAACCTGGAGCTACTGACTGTGGTCCCCACCTTGGCTTCACCTGGATTTGGGGACTCCAGTCCCCATCTGGGCCTCACCTGGCCCTGTTGAACCAGGTCCTCAACTGGGCAAAATTGGGACCCAGAGACTGTGTTCCACAACTGGACCTCACCTGGACCAGGTGACTCTGGTCGCCCTCTGGGTCTCACCGTGCCCTAGTGACTGTGAACCCCACTTTGGCCTGACTTGTGCCTGCTGACCCTGGTTGCCACCTGCGCCTGACCTCGAACTGTTGACTCTGGTACTTTCAAGGGCCTCCAATGTACCTGGTGATCCTGGTCCCCACTTGCACCTCACCTGGACGTGGTGACACTTGTCTCCACCGGGGACTCACCTGGACCTTGTTACTGTGTTCCACAACGGGGCCTCAAGTAGACCTGTTGATCATGGTCCCAAAGCTGGCCCAACATGGACCTCTTGCCTCTGATCCCCGCCGGGGAATCACGTGTATGAGGTAACTCTGGTCCTCAGCTGGGCCTCATCTGGACCTAGTGACTCTGTGCCAACCTGGGCTTCACCTGGATCTGGTGACTCTGGTCCCCACCTGGACTTCACCTGGATCTGGTGACTCTGTTCCCCTTCTGGACCTCTCCTGGACATGGTGACTCTCTTTCCAACATGGACCTCACCTGGATCTGGTGACTCTGGTACTCAGTTTGGCCTCACCTGGACCTGGTGTCTCTCGTCCCCACTTTGACCTAACTCAGAACTGCTGAATCTTGCCCCACCTAGGCCGCACCCAGACCTGGTGACTCTTGTCCCCAGCTATGCCTCAATTCGACCTGATGAATCTGGTCCTCACGTGGGCCTCACATGGACCTGGGACTCAGCTGGATAGAGTGGCTCTGGTTCCCTCAGGGGCTCACCTGATACTGGTGACTGTGGTCTTATTCTATGCCTCACCAGGACCT
Source organism: Canis lupus familiaris (assembly GCF_011100685.1). Taxonomy (NCBI): domain Eukaryota; kingdom Metazoa; phylum Chordata; class Mammalia; order Carnivora; family Canidae; genus Canis; species Canis lupus. Next base: position 24,528 of record NW_023331495.1, read on the forward strand.
AGTGATTCTGTTCCCCATCTGGGCCTGCATGGCCCTAGTGACTCTGGTCCTCAACCAGGCATCATTGGGACCTGGATACTCTATGCCACACCTGGGCCTACTTTGACCAGGGACCTCTGGTCCCATTCTGCGCCTCAAACTATACTGGTTACTCTGGTTCCCCCTCTGGGACTCATTCTTACCTGGTGACTCAGGTCACCCCTTGGGCTTCAATTAGGCCTGGTGAATCTGGTCCTTAGCTGGTCCGCACCTGGATCTGGTGACTTGTCACCACCTGGGTCTCACCTGGACTTGGTGAATCCTGTTGCCACCTGCGCCTCCCCTGGACCTTGTGACTGTGGTCCCACCTGGACCTCACCTGGATCTGGTTGCTCTGGTTCCCATATGGGGCTCTCCTGAATCTGGTCCGTGTTGTCTCCATCTGGCCTCACCTGTAACACAATGACTCTGATCCATATTTGGGCCTCTCCTGGACCTGATGACGCTGGTCCTTACATGGGCATCACTGGGACCTGGATACTCTCTTATATACCTCGGCCTCACCTGGACCTGGTGACTGTGGTCCCACGTGGGCCTCAACTGGACGAGGTGACTGGTTCCCACAGGGACCTCACCTGGACCTGGTGACTCAGGTCCACATATGGGCATCTATCGACCTGGTTTCTCAGTTCCACATCGGGTCCTCACCTAGTGATTCTCGTCCCCTCTGGGCCTCAACCTGACGTGGTGACTCTGCTCACCCCTGGATATCACCAGAACCGGGTGACTCTGCTCCCCCTCTGGGACTCTCCTGGTGCTGGGGACACTGGTCCTCAACTGAGCCTAAACAGGACCTGGTGAATCTACTCCTCACTTAGGCCTCGTCTGGAACTTGTGACTCTTTTCCCACCAGGCATCAATGGGACATGGTTACTCTGTTCCCCACCTGGGCCTCACCTGGATATGATAACTTTGCTCCACACTTTGGCGTCAACTGGTCCTGATGAATCTGGTCCCCCAACCTAGGCCTCAATCTGGACCTGGTGACTGTGGTCCCCACCTGGGTCTCACCTGGACCTGGTGACTCTCGTTCCCACTTGAAACACACCTGGCCCTGTTGACTGTGGTGTTCTTGTAGACTCACATTTACCTGTGACTCCGGTCCCCACTAGAGCCTTACCTGGATATGGTGACTCTGGCCTGCAGGTTGGCCTCACCTGGTCCTGGTGAGTGGGGTTGCCACCTGGGCCTCACCCATACCTGGTGACTCAGGTCTCCACGTGGCCCTTTGGACCTGGTGAATCTGTTACTTACCTGGTCTTCTCTCAGACCCGGGGACTCTGGTCACCACCTGGGCCTCACCTGGACCTGGTCAATCTAGTCCCCATCTGGGCCTCACCCGGTCCTGGTGACTTTGTTCCGCACCTGGATCTGATTGCTGTGGACTCTTTCTTGGCCTCACCTGGTACTGGTGACTCTGATCCTATGTGCGCGTCACCCAGACCTGGTGACTCTGGTCCTCACCTGGGCATCTTTGGTACTTGGTGACTCTGTTCCATACCTGAGCCTCACCTGGACATGATGACTCTGGAACCTCTCTGGGCCTCTCCCTGACATGGTGAATCTGGACCCATCTGGATGTCACCTGGACCAGGTGATTCTGGTACCCCTCTAGGACTCAACCAGATCTGGTGACTCTGGTCCTCAACTGGGCCTCACCTGGACCTAGTGAATATGCTCCATCTGGGCCTCATTTGGGCCTGGTAACTCTGGTCCCTACCTGGGCATCATCGGGATATGGTTCCACTGCATGGCCTGCAGGTTGGCCTCAGCTCGACGTGGTATCACTCGTCCCTACCTGGGCATCATCGGGACATGTTTCCTCTGCATGGCCTGCAGGTTGGCCTCACCTGGACCTGGTGAGTGGGGTTGTCACCTGGGCCTCACCCTTACCTGGTAACACAGTTCCCCACCTGGGAATCACCTGGGCCTGGTGAATCTGGTCCTTACCTGGTCCTCACTCAGTCCTGGTGACTTTGTTCCCCACCTGGACCTGATTGCTTTGGACGCCTTCTTGGCCTCACCTGGAACTGGTGACTCTGATCCTAACTGGGCCTCACCCAGATCTGCTGACTCTGGTACTCACCTGTGGATCAATACGACCTGGATACTCTGTTCCACACCCGAGCCTCACCTGGACATGATGACTCTGGATCCACTCTCGGCCTCCCTCTGACATGGAGACTCTGGTCCCCATCTGGATGTCACATAGACCAGGTGAATCTGGTACCCCTCTAGGCCTCAACCAAACCTGGTGACTCTAGTCCTCAACTGGGCCTCACCGAGACCTAGTGAATATGCTCCCCACCTGCGCCTCATCTGGACATGGTGACTCTGGTTCTACGTGGGCATCATCGGGTCATTATTACTCTATTCCCCACTGGGAGTGACCTGATCCTGGTAACACTATTCCTGACTTTGTCATTTTCTGTACCAGGTGACTCTGGCTCCACCTGTGCTCACCTGTAACTGGTGACTCTGATCCTAAGCATGGCCTCACCAACCTGGTGACTGTGGTTCCCATCGGGACCTCACCTGGACCTCATGTCTCTGGTCCCAACTGGGCCTCACCAGGACCTGGTGTCTTTGCTACCCACCTGGGTAGCATCAGGATAAGGTTACACTGTTCAGTAACAGTGACCCAGCGGGACCTATTAACTCTGGCCTTCACCTGGGCCACTCCTGGACATGGTGATACTGGTTCCCACCTGGGTCTCACCTGGACATGGTGAGTCGGATCCCCACCTGGTCCTCCCCTGTAACTGGTGATTCTCGTTCCCACATGGACATCATGTGGACCTGGTGGCTGCAGTGTTTCTAGCTTCTCATGTACCTCGTGACTCTGGTCCCCACCAGGGCCTCACCAGGATCTGGTGTGTGTGGTTGCCACCTGCATCTCACCTGCACCTGGTGATTTTGGTGTGCACCTGAGACTACCCTGGATCTAGTGTCTATGGTCCCCACCTGGGCTTCACCTGGATTTGGGGACTCGACTCCCCATCTGGGGCTCACCTGCCCCTGTTGACCATGGTCCTCAACTGGGCAAAATCGGGACTCGGTGACTGTGTTCCACAACTGGACCTCACCTGGACCACGTGACTCTGGTTCCCCTCTGGGTCTCACCGTGCCCTAGTGACTGTGAAACCCACTTTGGCCTGACTTCGACCTGCTGACCCTGGTTGGAAGCTGCGCCTAACCTCGAACTGTTGATCTGGTTCTTTCAAGGGCCTCCCCTGTAACTGGTGATCCTGGTCTACACCGGGCCTCACCTGGACGTGGTGATTCTTGTCACCACTGGGGACTCACATGGACCTGCTTACTGTGTTCCACACCTGGGCCTCAATAGACCTGTTGACCATGGTCCCAAAGCCGGCCTCACATGGACCTGTTGCCTCTGATCCCCACCGGGGCCTCACGTGTACCTTGTAACTCTGGTCCTAACCTGGGCCTCATCTGGACCTAGTGACTCTGGTCCCCACCTGGGCTTCACCTGGATCTGGTGGCTCCGGTCGCCACCTGGACTTCACATGTATCTGGTGACTCTGGTACCCACCTGGACCTCTCCTGGACCTGGTGACTCGGGACACCCCTTGGGCTTCACTTGTGCCTGTTGAAACTGGTCCTTAGCTGCTCCGAACCTGGATGTGGTGACTGGTCGCCACCTGGGCCTCACCTGGACTTGGTGAATCCTGTTGCCACCTGACCTCTCCTGGACCTTGTGACTGTGGTCCCACCTGGATCTCACCTGGATCTGGTGGCTCTGGTTCCCATATGGGGCTCTCCTGGACCTGGTTCCTGTGGTCTCCATCTGGCCTCACCTGTAACACAATGACTCTGATACATATTTGGTCGTCTCCTGGACCTGTTGACTCTGGTCCTTACCTGGAAATTATTGGGAGTTGGATACTCTCTTAAATACTTGGGCCTCACCTGGACCTGGTGACTCTGGTCCCACCTGGGCCTCACCTGGACGAGGTGACTGGTTCTCACAGGGACCTCAACTGGACCTGGTGACTCAGGTCCTCATATGGGCATCATGGGACCAGGTTTCTCAGTTCCACATCGGGGCCTCACCTGGACCTAGTGATTCTCGTCTCCCTCTGGGCCTCACCCTGACGTGGTGACTCTGGTCCCCACCTGGACGTCACCAGAACCGGGTGACTCTGGTCCCCCTCTGGTACTCACCCGGAGCTGGGGACACTGGTCCTCAACTGGGAGTCAACAGGACCTGGTGAATCTACTCCTCACTTAGGCCTCGTCTGGACCTTGTGACTCTTTTCCCACCTGGCATCAATGGGACATGGTTACTCTGTTCCCTACTTGGGCCTCTCCTGGACATGATAACTTTGCTCCACACTTTGGCCTCAACTGATCCTGATGAATCGGGTCCCCCCACCTAGGCCTCAATCTGGCCCTGGTGACTGTGGTCCCCAACTTGGTCTCACCTGAACCTGGGGACTCTCGTTCCCACATGAACCACACCTGGACCTGGTGACTGTGGTGATCTTGTAGACTCACATTTACCTGGTGACTCCGGTCCCCACTAGGGCCTCACCTGGATCTGGTGACTCTGGCCTGCAGGTTGGCCTCACCTGGACCTGGTGAGTGGGGTTGCCACCTGGGCCTCACCCATACCTGGTGACTCAGTCCCCACGTGGGCCTCTTGGACCTGGTGAATCTGGTCCTTACCTGGTCCTCTCCCAGACCCGGGGACTCTGGTCACCACCTGGGCCTCACCTGGACCTGGTGAATCTGGTCCAAATCTGGGCCTCACCCAGGCCTGGTGACTTTGTTCCCCACCTGGATCTGATTGCTGTGGACTCTTTCTTGGCCTCACCAGGAACTGGTGAATCTGATCCTATCTGCGCGTCTCCCAGACCTGGTGACTCTGGTCCTCACCTGGGCATTATTGGTACCTGGTGACTCTGTTCCACACCTTAGGCTCACCTGGACATGATGACTCTGGATCCCCTCTGGGCCTCACCCTGACATGGTGACTCTGGTGCCCATCTGGATGTCACCTAGACCAGGTGAATCTGGTACCCCTCTAGGGCTCAAATAGACCTGGTGACACTGGTCCTCAACTGGGTGTCACCGAGACCTAGTGAATATGCTCCCCACCTGCGCCTCATCTGGACCTGTTGACACTGGGTCTACCTGGGCATCATCGGGACATGGTTACTCTGTTCCCCACTGGGACTGACCTGATCCTGGTATCTCTGGTCCTGACTTTGGCCTCTCCTGTACCAGGTGACTCTGGCTCCACCTGGGCCTCACCTGTAACTGGTGACTCTGATCCAAAGCATGGCCTCTCCTGACCTGGTGACTGTGGTTCCCATCGGGACCTCACCTGGACCTCATGTCTCTGGTCCCACCTGGGCCTCACCAGGACCTGGTGTCTTTGCTACCCACCTGGGTAGCATCAGGATATGGTTACACTGTTCAATAACAGTGACCCAGCCGGACCTATTAACTCTGATCTTCACCTGGGCCACACCTTGGCATGGTGACACTCGTTCCCACCTGGGTCTCACCTGGAAATGGTGAGTCAGATACCCACCTGGTCCTAACCTGTAACTGTTGATTCTCGATCCCACATGGACAACATGTGGACCTGGTGGCTGCGGTGTTTCTAGTTTGTCATGTACCTTGTGACTCTGCTCCCCACCAGGGCCTCACCGGGACCTGGTGAGTGTGGTTGACACCTGCACCTCACTTGGTCCTGGTGATTCTGGTCTGCACCTGAGACTACCCTAGATCTGGTGACTGTGGTCCCCACCTGGGCCTCACCTGGATTTGGGGACTCTGGTCCCCATCTGGGCCTCACCGTGCCCTGTTGACTATGGTCCTCAACTGGGCAAAATTGGGACGCGGTGTCTCTGTTCCACAACTGGACCTCACCTGGACGACGTGACTCTGGTGCCCCTCTGGGTCTCACCATGCCCTAGTGACTGTGAACCACACTTTCCCCTGACTTAGACCTGCTGACCCTGGTTGAAACCTGCGCCTGACCTCTAACTGTTGACTTTGGTTCTTTCAAGGGCTTCCCCTGTACTTGGTGATCCTGGTCCGAACCTGGCCCTCACCTGGACGTGGTGACACTTGTCACCACTGGGGACTCACCTGGACCTGCTTACTGTGTTCCACACCTGGGCCTCAAGTAGACCTGTTGACCATGGTCCCCAAGCCGGCCTCACATGGACCTGTTGCCTCTGATCCCCACCGGGGCCTCACGTGTACCTTGTAACTCTGGTCCTCACCTGGGCCTCATCTGGACCTAGAGACTCTGGTCTCAACCTGGGCTTCACCTGGATCTGGAGACTCTGGTCCTCATCTGGACTTCACCTGGATCTGGTGACTCTGGTCCCAATCTGGACCTCTCCTTGACTTGGTGTCTCTCTTGCCCACTTTGACCTAACTCAGAACTGCTGAATCTTGCCCCACCTATTACGCACCCAGACCTGGTGACTCTTGTCCCTAGCTATTCCGCAATTCGACCTGATGAATCTGGTCCTCACGTGGACCTCACATGTACCTGGGACTCAGCTGGAAAGAGTGGCTCTGGTTCCCACAAGGGGCTCACCTGATACTGCTGACTGTGGTCTTATTCTATGCCTCACCAGGACCTAGTGATTCTGTTCCCCATCTGGGTCTGCATGGCCTTAGTGACTCTGGTCCTCACCCAGGCATCATTAGGACCTGGATACTCTATTCCACACCTGGACCTCACTTTGACCAGGGACCGCTGGTCCCATTCTGGGCCTCAAACTAAACTGGTTACTCTGGTTCCCCCTCTGACCCTCACCCTTACCTGATGACTCTGGTCACCCCTTGCGCTTCACTTTGGCCTGGTGAATCTGGTCCTTAGCTGGTCCGCACCTGGATCTGGTGACTGGTCGCCACCTCGGCCTCACTTGGACTTGGTAAATCCTATTGCCACCTGCGCCTCACCTGGACCTTGTGACTGTGGTCCCACCTGGACCTCACCTGGATCTGGTGGGTCTGGTTCCCATATGGGGCTCTCCTGGACCTGGTTCCTGTGGTCTCCATCTGGCCTCACCTGGAACACAATGACTCTGATCCATATTTGGGCCTCTCCTGGACCTGTTGACTCTGGTCCTTACCTGGGCATCACTGGGACCTGGATACTCTCTTATATACCTGGGCCTCACCTGGACCTGGTGACTGTGGTCCCACCTGGGCCTCACCAGGACGAGGTGACTGGTTCCCACAAGGACCTCACCTGGACCTGGTGACTCAGGTCCTCATATGGGCATCATGGGACCTGGTTTCTCAGTTCCACATGGGGCCTCACCTGGACCTAGTGATTCTCGTCCCATTATGGTCCTCACCCTGACGTGGTGACTCTGGTCCCCACCTGGATATCTCCAGAACCGGGTGACGCTGGTCCCCCTCTGGGACTCACCCGGAGCTGGGGACACTGGTCCTCAACTGGGCCTCAACACGACCTGGTGAATCTACTCCTCACTTAGGCCTCGTCTGGACCTTTTGACTCTTTTCCCACCTGGCATCAATGGGACATGATTAGTCTGTTCCCCACCTGGGCCTCACCTGGACATGAGAACTTTGCTCCACACTTTGGCCTCAACTGGTCCTGATGACTCTGGTCACCCGACCTAGGCGTCAATCTGGACCTGATTGCTGTGGACTCCTTCTTAGCCTCAACAGGAAATGGTGACTCTGATCCAGATTGAAGATCCCCAATCTGGGCCTCACCTGGCCTTGTCAACCATGGTCCTCAACTCGCAAAATAGGGACCCGGTGACTGTGTTCCACCCCTGGACCTCACTTGGACCAGGTGACTCTGGTCCCCCTCTGGGTCTCACCATGCCCTAGTTAGTGTGAACCCCACTTTGGCCTGACTTTGACCTACTGACCCTGGTTGACACCTGCGCCTGACCTTGAACTGTTGACTGGTTCATTCAAGGACTTCCCCTGTACATGGTGATCCTGGTCCCCCCCTGTGACTCACCTGGACGTGGTGACTCTTGTCACCACCGGGGACTCACCTGGACCTGGTTACTGTGTTCCACACCTGGGCCTCAAGTAGACCTGTTGACCATGGTACCGAAGCCTGCCTCATATGGACCTGTTGCCTCTGATTCCCACCGGGGCTTCACGTGTACCTGGTAAACCTGGTCCTCACTTGGGCCTCATCTGGACCTAGTGATTCTGGTCCCCACCTTGGCTTCACCTGGATCTGGTGACTCTGGTCCTCAGTTTGGCCTCACCTGTACCTGGTGACTCAGGTCCTCATTTGGGCATTATGGGACCTTTTTTCTCAGTTCCACATCGGGGCCTCACCTGAAACTAGTGATTCTCGTCCCCCGCTGGGCCTCACGCTGACGTGGTGAGTCTTATCCCCACCTGGATATCACCAGAACCGGGTGACTCTGGTCCCCCTCTGGGACTCACCCGGAGCTGGGGACACTGGTGCTCAACTGGGCCTCAACAGGACCTGGTGAATCTAGTCCTCACTTAGGGCTCATCTGTACCTTGTGACTCTTTTCCCACCTGCCATCAATGGGATATGGTTACTCTGTTCCCCACCTAGACATCACCTGGACATGATAACTTTGCTCCACACTTTGGCCTCAACTTGTCCTGATCAATTTGTTCCCCCCACCTAGGCCTCAATCTGGACCTGGTGACTATGGTCCCCACCTGGGTCTCACCTGGACCTGGTGACTCTCATTCCCACATGAACCACACCTGGACCTGGTGACTGTGGTTTTCTTGTAGACTCACATTTACCTGGTGACTCCGGTCCCCACTAGGGCCTCACCTGGATCTGGTGACTCTGGCCTGCAGGTTGGCCACACCTGGACTTGGTGAGTGGGGTTGCCACCTGGGCCTCACCCATACCTGGTGACTCAATTTCACACGTGAGCCTCTTGGACCTGGTGAATCTCGTCCTTACCTGGTCCTCTCCCAGACCCGGGGACTCTGGTCACCACCTCGCCTCACCTGGACCTGGTGAATCTGGTCCCCATCTGGGCCTCACCCAGTCCTGGTGACTTTGTTCCCCACCTGGACCTGATTGCTGTGGACTCTCTCTTGGCCTCACCTGGAACTGGTGACTCTGATCCTATCTGAGCGTCACCAAGACCTGGTGACTCTGGTCCTCACCTGGGCATCATTGGTACCTGGTGACTCTGTTCCACACCTGAGCCTCACCTGGACATGATGACTCTGGAACCTCTCTGGGCCTCACCCTGACCTGGTGACTCTTATCTCCATCTGGATGTCAACTGGACCAGGTGATTCTTGTACCCCTCTAATACTCAACCAGATCTGGTGACTCTGGACCTCAACTGGGCCTCACCTGGACCTAGTGAATATGCTCCAACTGGGCCTCAATTGGATCTGGTGACTCTGGTCACTTCCTGGGCATCATCGGGATATGGTTCACTGCATGGCCTTCAGGTTGGCCTCACCTGGACCTGGTAACTCTGGTCCCTACCTGGGCATCATCGGGACATGGTTCCTCTACATGGCCTGCAGGTTGGCCTCACCTGGACCTGGTGAGTGGGGTTGGCACCTGGGCCTCACCCATACATGGTGACACAGGTCCCGTGGGCCCAGTATGACCTGGTGAATCTCGTCCTTACCTGGTCCTCACCCGCACCTGGTAACCCTGATCACCACCTGGGAATCACCTGGACCTGGTGAATCTGGTCCCCATCTGGGCCTCACCCAGTCCTGGTGACTTTGTTCCCCTCTGGATCTGATTGCTGTGGACACCTTCTTGGCCTCAACTGGAAGTGGTGACTCTGATCCAATCTGGGCCTCACCCAGATCTGGTGACTCTGGTCCTCACCTGTGGACCATTATGACCTGGATACTCTGCTCCACACCTGAGCCTCACCTGGACATGATGACTCTGGATCCCCTCTGGGACTCACCCTGACATGGTGACTCTGGTCCCCATCTGGATGTCACCTAGACTAGGTGAATCTGGTACCCCTCTAGGGCTCAAATAGTCCTGGTGACACTGGTCCTCAACTGGGTGTCACCGAGACCTAGTGAATATGCTCCCCACCTGCGCCTCATCTGGACCTGGTGACGCTGGGTCTACCTGGGCATCATCGGGGCATGGTTACTCTGTTTCCCATGGGACTGACCTGATCCTGGTAAACTCTGGTCCTGACTTTGGCCTCTTTTGTACCAGGTGACTCTGGCTCCACCTGGGCCTCACCTGTAACTGGTGACTCTGATCCAAAGCATGGCCTCACCTGACCTGGTGTTTGTGGTTCCCATCGGGACCTCACCTGGACCTCATGTCTCTGGTCCCACCTGGGCCTCACCAGGACCTGGTGTCTCTGGTACACACCTGGGTAGCATCAGGATATGGTTACACTCTTCACTAACAGTGACCCAGACGGACCTATTAACTCTGGTCTTCACCTGGGCCACACCTGGACATGGTGACACTCGTTCCCACCTGGGTCTCACCTGGAAATGGTGAGTCAGATACCCACCTGGTCCTCACCTATAACTGTTGATTCTCGTTGCCACATGGACATCATGTGGACCTGGTGGCTGCGGTGTTTCTAGTTTGTCATGTACCTTGTGACACTGGTCCCCACCAGGGCCTCACCGGGACCTGGTGAGTGTGGTTGCCACCTGCACCGCACCTGGACCTGGTGATTCTGGTCTGCACCTGAGAGTACCCTGGATCTGGTGACTGTGGTCCCCACCTGGGCTTCACCTGGATTTGGGGACTCTCGTCCCCATGTGAGGCTCACCAGGCCCTGTTGACCATGGTCCTCAACTGGGCAAAATTGGGACACGTGACTGTGTTCCACAACTGGACCTCACCTGGACCACGTGACTCTGGTGCCCCTCTGGGTCTCACCATTCCCTAGTGACTGTGAACCCCACTTTCCACTGACTTAGACCTGCTGACCCTAGTTGAAACCTGCGCCTGAACTCGAACTGTTGACTCTGGTTCTTTCAAGGGCCTCCCCTGTACCTGGTGATCCTGGTCCGAACCTGGGCCTCCCCTGGACGTGGTGACTCTTGTCACCATGGGGACTCACCTGGACCTGCTTACTGTGTTCCACACCTGGGCCTCAGGTAGACCTGTTGACCATGGTCCCCAAGCTGGCCTCACATGGACCTGTTTGCCTCTGATCCCCAACGGTGCCTCACGTGTACCTGGTAACTCTGGTCCTCACCTGGGCCTCATCTGGACCTAGTGACTCTGCTCCCCGCCTGGGCTTCTCCTCGATCTGGTGACTGGTCCCCACCGGGACTTGACCTGCATCTGGTGACTCTGGTCCCCACCTGGACCTCTCCTGGACCTGGTGACTCTCTTTCCAACATGGACCTCACCTGGATCTGGTGACTCTGGTCCTCAGTTTGGCCTCACCTGGACCTTGTGACTCAGGTCTTCATATGGGCATCATGGGACCTGGTTTCTCAGTTCCTCATCGGGGCCTCACCTCGACCTAGTGATTCTCGTCCCCCTCTGGGCTTCTCTCTGACGTGGTGACTCTGGTCCCCACCTGGATATCACCGAACCGGGTGACCTCTGTTTCCTCCTCTGGGACTCACCCGGAGCTGGGGACACTGCTCCTCAACTGTGGCCTCAACAGGACTGGTTGAACTCTACTCCTCACTTAGGCCTCATCTGTACCTTGTGACTCTTTTCCCACCTGGCATCAATGGGACATGATTTCTCTGTTCCCCCCTGGGGCTCACCTGGAACATGATAACTTTGCTCCACACTTTTGGCCTCAACTGGTCCTGATGCCGCTGGTTCCCCCACCTAGGCCTGAATCTGGACCTGGTGACTGTGGTCCCCACCTGGGTCTCACCTGGACCTAGGTGTACTCTCGTTCACCACATAAACTAAACCTGGACTGGTGACTGTGGTGTACTTGTAGACTCACATTCCGTGGTGACTCCGGTACCCACTAGGGCCTCACCTGGATCTGGTGACTCTGGCCTGCAGGTTGGGCTCGCCTGGACCTGGTGAGTGGGGTTGACACCTGGGCCTCACCCATACCTGGTGACTCAGGTCTCCACGTGGGCCTCTTGGACCTGGTGAATCTTGTTCTTACCTGGTCCTTTCCCAGGCCCGGGGACTCTGGTCACCACCTGGTTCTCACTTGGACCTGGTGAATCTGGTCCCCATCTGTGCCTCACCCAGTCCTGGTGACTTTTTTCCCCACCGGGACCTGATTGCTGTGGACTTTCTTGGCCTCACCTGAAACGGGTGACTCTGATCGTATCTGAGTGTCACCCAGACCTGGTGACTCTGGTCCTCACCTAGCCATCATTGGTACATGGAGACTCTGATCCACACTGAGCCTCACCTGGACATGATGACACTGGAACCTCTCTAGGCCTCACCCTGACCTGGTGACCCTGGTCCCCATCTCGATGTCACCTGGACCTGGTGATTCTTGTACCCCTCTAGGACTCAACCAGATCTGGTGACTCTCGTCCTCAACTGGGCCTCACCTGGACCAGGTGGATATGCTCCATCTGGGCCTCATCTTGACCTGGTGACTCTGGTCCCTACCTGGGCATCATCGGGACATGGTTACTCTATTCCACACTGGGAATGACCTGATCCTGGTAACTCTGGTCCTCTCTTTGGACTCTTCTGTACCAGGTAACTCTGGCTCCACCTGGGCCTCACCTGTAACTGGTGACTCTGATCCTACGCATGGCCTCATCTGACCTGGTGACTGTGCTTCCCATCGGGACCTCACCTGGACCTCATGTCTCCGGTCCCACTGGGCTTACCAGGACCTGGTGACTCTGGTACCCACATGGGTACCATCAGGATATGGTTACACTGTTCACTAACAGTGACGCAGCCGGACCTATTAGCTCTGGTCTTCACCTGGGCCACACCTGGACATGGTGACACTGGTTCCCACCTGGGTCTCACCTGGACATGGTGAGTCGGATCCCCACCTGGTCCTCACGTGTAACTGGTGATTCTCGTTCCCACATGGACTCATGTGGAACTGGTGGCTGCAGTGTTTTGAGCTTCTCATGTACCTCTTGACTCTGGTCCCCACCAGGGCCTCACCGGGACCTGGTGAATCTGGTCCCCATCTGGGCCATACCCAGTCCTGGTGACTTTGTTCCCCACCTGGACCTGATTGCTGTGGACCCTTTCTTGGCCTCACCTGAAACGGGTGACTCTGATCCTATCTGCGCGTCACCTAGACCTGGTGACTCTGGTCCTCACCTGGGCATCATTGGTACCTGGTGACTCTGTTCCACACCTGAGCCTCACCTGGACATCATGACTCTGGAACCTCTCTGGGCATCAACCTGACCTGGTGACTCTGGTCCCCATATGGAAGTCACCTGGACCAGGGGAGTCTGGTACTCCTCTGGGCCTCAACCAGGTCTGGTGACTCTAGTCCTCAACTGGGCCTCACCTGGAGCTAGTGAATATGCTCCATCTGGGCGTCATTTGGACCTGGTGACTCTGGTACCTACCTGGGCATCATCGGTACATGGTTCCACTGCATGACTTGCAGATTGGCCTCACCTGGACCTGGTAACTCTGGTCCCTACCTGGGCATCATCGGGACATGGTTCCACTGCATGGCCTGTAGGTTGGCCTCACCTGGACCTGGTAACTATCGTCCCTACCTGGGCATCATTGGGACCTGGTTCCTCTGCATGGCCTGGAGGTTGGCATCACCTGGACCTGGTGAGTGGGTTTGTCACCTGGGCCTCACCCATGCCTAGTGACACAGGTCCCCACGTGGGCCTCACTTGGACCTGGTGAATCTGGTCCTTACCTGGTGGTCACCCGGAACTGGTAACTCTGGTCACCACCTGGGAATCACCTGGTCCTGGTGAATCTGGTCCCCATCTGTGCCTCACCCAGTCCTGTTGACTTTCTTCCCCACCTGGACCTGATTGCTGTGGACTCCTTCTTGGCCTCACCTGGAACTGGTGACTCTGATCCTAACTGGGCCTCACCAAGATCTCGTGACTCTGGTCCTCACCTGTGGACCATTATGACCTGGATACTCTGTTCCACACCTGAGCCTCACCTGGATATGATGACTCTGGATCCCCTCTGGGCCTCAGCCTGACATGGGGACTCTGGTCCCCATCTGGATGTCACCAGACCAGGTGAATCTGGTACTCCTCTAGGCCTCAACTAGACCT
>NW_023331496.1:0-38663 GCF_011100685.1 Canis lupus familiaris
CAATTACAAATGTCATAAATAAAAGCCATACTACATCTACCATGGGATTAAAAAAATAAGAAAGGGCGGCACTTGGGTGACTTAGTCCCTTAAGCATCCAACTATTGATTTTGGTGCAGGGTGGTGAGCCAACTCTGATTTTAGGATCTCAGGTGGTGAGACCCAGCCTGTAGTCAGGCTCTATGCTGGACGTGGAGCCTGCTTAAGATTCTCTCTTTCCTTCTTTTCTGCCTCCCCCTTATTCTCATGTGCTCTCACTCTGTCTCTCTCTCAAATATAAATAAAATAATAAAATAAATAAAAATAAAATAAAATAAAATAAAAATAAATAATAAAATAAAATAAAATAAAAATAAATAACATAGGAATACATTAAATAATAATTTTGTGCCCATAAGTCTGGTAATTCAGGTAAATGGAATACTTTGTGAAATATACAAATTACCACAAGTCTCAGAAAGACAGATAAACTTGAGAGTGTTTTATCTATTAAGAAAGTCAGTTCAACTCAACTAACCATTTAGGAAAAAAATGAAAGCAATTATCAACAATCACTTAAGTCAATAGGATTAGTAAAAGCACTTCCTAACTTATTCTACAAGGCCAGTGATATCCTAACAACAAAACAAGATAAATACCTATAAGGAATAAAAACTATAGATTAAGACCTTTTTAGGAACATTAACATATCTCATGAACATAGAAGAAAAGTGAATTAATTCGTTCAATTAAATATTAACATATCAGATCTAATAATGTATAAAAAATTATACACCATGACCAAGGGAGATTTATTCCAGATACACAGAGTCAGTTCAAGATGTGAAAATCCATCAATGTACTACACTATTAATGTAATCTTTAAACCATCAAAGACTAACGAAAAAAATAGTATGACCATAGCAATTCATGCAGGAAAAAAATTTCACAAGGTGTAAAAATCTCAATTATGTAAACCTCTCAGCGAAGCAAGAATAAAGGAGGATATCTCCAACTTTATTTAAAAAAATCTACAGAAGCAAAACTGACTTCATGTTTAATGGTGAGAAACTGGACCCTTTCCAACTAAGACTGGGAACAAGGGAGGATGTTTTCTCTATAGTCCCATTCAATGATATATAAAGAATCCTAGTTAGTGCAAGAAAATAAACAAACAAAAGGAAATTGATTATTTGCAGATTGAGAAGGAAGATATAAACTATCTCTAGTCACAAATAATTTGATTGATTTTTTTAAATCCCAAAGAATTAAGAACTCATAAAAATCATAAGTGAGTAGAGGAAGAAGGATAAAGGATAAATATACAAAGAGTGATTCTATTTTCTTTCCAATAAAAGCAATTAGAATTTGATATTTAGGACATGAACTGACATTTTACCAAAGACATACAGACAGACAACAGACCCATGAAAAGATGCTGAATATCACTCATCATGGGGGAAATGCAAATCCGAATTACAGTGAGATATCACCTCATGCCTGTTAGAATGGTTAAAATCAACAACACAAGAAACAAGTGTTGGTGAGGATGTGGAGAAACTGTAGATGAGAATGGAAACTAGTACTTTCACTCTGGAAAACAGTATGGAGATTCCTCAAAAAATTTAAAATAGAACTACCATACAGATCTAATAATGGCATCATTGAATATTTACCTAAAAAGTACTAACACACTAAATCAAAAAGATATCTGCACCCCTATGTTCATTACAGCATTATCTACAATAGCCATTTGTAACAACATGGACGGAGCTAGAGAGTATAATGCTAAGTGAAATAAGTAGTCAGAGAAAGACAAATACATATGATTTTACTCATATATGAAATTTAAGAAACAAAACAGATGAATGAAGACCAGACAAAGGGATACAAACCAAAAAACAGATCATTGGCTATAGGGAATAAACTGATGGATACCAGAGGGGAGATAAGCAGAAGGATGGGTGAAATAGGTGAAAGGGATTAAAAGACACTTATCTTGATGAGCACTGAGTAATACATAAAAATTTTGAAGCACTATCTTGTACACCTGAAATTAATATTATAACACTATATATTAACTATACCTAAAATAAATAAAAATTCTAAAAATACCATTTTACCACAGTATTCCAACACTGAAATCCTTAACAATAATGAATTTAACAAAATTGTACATAGGAATTGTATGTGGAAAACTATAAACATATTGATGAAAAACACAAAGAAGATTTAAATAAATGGAGATTTATTACATAGTTTTGTTTTGGAAGACTTGTTATTATTAAGGTGTCAATTCTCTTAACTTGGACTTTAGATTCAACTCAATCCCAATGCAAACAGATCTAGTAGAGCCAACACAATACTGAACAAGGACCAAAGTTGAAAGGCTCGTAATATTTAAGAATTACTATATGCTACAGCTATTAAGATAGTTTGACACTGGAAAAGAAAATAATAATTGAACAGATAGAAAAGCACCAAAATAAAACATAAAATCTGTCAACTAAATAAATACCAACTAAAGTAGTAAGGGTTAATTCAATGAAGCAATGATAGGCTTTTTCATTAATGGCTGAAATACTTAGATGTCCATATGGAAAAGAATGCCCACAGAAACTGAACTTACACAAAAAACTAGTTCTGAATGCAGCAAAACTACACAAGCATAAATTCCTGATGAAAATGTGAAACTTAATGAAGAAAGTCTTCATAACCTTGGCTTTGTGAGTTTTCTGATGTAATAGTAGCATAATTAATAAGCAAAATTTTAAAACACTGGATTAATAAAAAACTGCAAATATGGATCTTCAAATGATACTAGCAAAGTATGAGATAGTAAGTCATAGGCTGGAAGAAAAGATTTGCAAAAGACACATCTAATAAAAAAATTTCTATCTAAAAATTTATCGAGAACTCCTCAAACTCAGGAATAAGGAAATAAAGAGCCATTTTTTTTTAAAGGGAGACAGAACGTAAAGACTGCTAACTCTGGGAAACGAACTAGGGGTGGTAGAAGGGGAGGAGGGCGGGAGGTGGGAGTGAATGCGTGACGGGCACGGGGGTTATTCTGTATGTTAGTAAATTGAACACTAATAAAAAAATAAATAAATAAATAAATAAATAATAAATAAATAAATAAAAAGTAAATGTTCTAAAATTATACATTAAGGAAGATATATGAGTGGAAAACAGTAATATGAAAAGATATTCAAAGTTTTTTTCAATTAGGAAATTACAAATTAAAACCTCACTGATATGCTAAAACATTTGAATGGCTAAATTAGGAAAAAAAAGACAATACCAAATGCTTATGAGGATGTGGAGCAACATAAACTCTCATTTCCTGCTGGTAGGAATGCAAAATGAAGCAGCCACTTTGGAAGACAGTTTAGCAGCTTTACAAAGTTAAGTAAGCATAGCCTCACTATATATACAGCAATACTACTCTTAGGAAATTGGTTGAGTAATTTGAAATTGCTTGAGTAATTCTGCACATACATAAACCTGACTGCAAACGTTTATGGAAGCTTTATTCATAATGCCAAACACTAGAAGAAACTAAGATGTCCTTCAAAGGTGAATGGATGAATAAACAGAGGTATACCTATACAACAGACTATTACTTGATAAAAATTTTAAAAAGAACTTTAAGGTACAAAAACACATGGGTAATTAAAAATGCTTACTGCTAAGTGAAAGGATCCTGCCTGGAAAAAAAAAAACTCTATAATTCAATAATCTGACATTCTGCAAATGTTAATACTATAGTTATGGTAAATAAATCAGTGGTTCCCAGTTCAGGAAGATGGACAGATTGAATAAGCAAAGGATGGCATATTTTCTTGGGGCAGTGAAATTACTATCTATAACACTGGAGGGTGACTATAAGACATTAAACAATATTATTTGTATATTATTTATAAAAGATCAAGTAATTCAATAAGATTTAATAGGATAGATATGTGTTTATTTCCAACATTTAAAAATATATTTAATGTATTTTTGCAATGCCAAGATTTCCATTAAGACAACTCATGAAAATGATCTGGGAACTGTCATTAGTTAATAATTGTTTAAAAATGCAATATTCTATCAATTTATCAACTGCACATGTTTTTACATTTTTAAGCTCTGTGACATTAAGTTGAGTCTTATAATGGATGGCATGTCATACTCTAATTGGCAAGATTTTTTCTTTCTCAGTGGTATATGTAAAATGATACATATAAAAAATTAAGGAAATGAAGCATTTTGCTTATTAGACTTTGTTTAATTTTTGTTTTCATTTTTCCAGATTAACTAAGGAAAATATAAAGCAAGTAAAAATTATAGTTAGTATAACTTGAGATGTTCTATTCTATTTTTATTATCTTTAAAAAGATTGTGCTTTTTTTTTTGAGAGAGAGAGAGAAAGAGAGAGGGAACATGTTAGAGCATCCGCATGCAAGGTGGTGGGGGAACAGAGAGAATCTTATGCAGGCTCCAGGCCCAGCATTTATGGAGTTGATGCAGGGCTTGATCTCATGGCCCCAAGATCATGACCTGAGCAGACATCAAGAGTTGGATGATTAACCAACTGGGCCACCCAGACACGCATTAGAGATTGTATATTTTATTTAGGTCTTTCCCTTAAAAATCAGTAATATTCTCAGGAAAGAAACTTTGAAATGATGCTTAGAATTAGATCAAAATACACATATTGGGTAATCTGAAAAAATATTAAAATGTCATGGAATATTTGCACATATCATGATATTGAAATGCCATTAACTGGAATGAGGAACATAATATACCATGATTGTCACTTCTACTCCTAAATGATCAAGCTCAGTTTAAGACCAAGTGTTATTTCCCCCTGAAAATGAGATAAGAAAGGCTAGATCTTTGATCTCCATGGAGTAGCAATGGGTAAAGAGATGTTTTTGAAATTTGTCATTTATAGACCACCATAAGTCTACATAAGGAAAAGTTTCTATTCCAGTTATGGTTTGATTTTCCCTAAAAAGAAGACCACATAAAATATAGGGAATTTAGGACACAGGTAAAAACAAAATATGATCATCCTTAAATTGATGAGAGAGAACAGTTCTATTAAGATTTTAAGATAAGCTGTACAGATATTATAAGATATTAACTTGGAAACCTTGACTGAGGCAGTAAGATATAATAGGTAAGACATTCTTATAGACCAAGATGCAAATTTTCAAACAACATTTCTGATAATCAATTTCCTCACTCTACAATCTTTCATTTGCATGGAGAATAAGAAAATCACTCCTCATTGTATCTGCAATCAGATGTTCCCAGCCTAGAGAATACAAAGCCAATGTATTTCTTCTTCCATTTGACTTGCCTCTTGTCACTCTACTCAAGATTGAAGAGATTAGACACTGTGCTTAGGAAAGAAAGAGAGGAAAGAAAGAGAGAGAAAGAGGAGGGAGGGAGGGAGGGAGGGAGGGAGGAAGGACGGAAGGAAGGAAGGAAGGAAGGAAGGAAGGAAGGAAGGAAGGAAAGAATGCAGTAGAAATGACTCATCTGCCTTCCATTACTCAAAGTTCTCACCTGCAGTAGACCCCATTAGGGGAAGAAAAGTCATTGTAATGTTTAAGGAAGTTGGATATTGGGAGTTTAATTATTAACTGGTAACTACCATTCAAATTATTAAATTAAGATTGTTTTGCAACTTATAGTGATATTAGAATCTTCCTACTTTCATCATATATTTTCCATAAATTTTAAAGTTAGCATCACTATTAGGGCTTTCCCTATTCTTGATTGTTTGAAATATCACTTATATACTTAGAAAACGAAATTGTAGTATACATATTTGAAATACATGTTAGGTTATTAAGTAAACCATTTTCATGATGTTTTTAACAAATGTGTACTTTGATTTATATATTCTGAGATACACGCAAGATAAAATTGGTGTCACTCTGCTTTCTCCCTAGGATTAAAAAGATTTTCCAATTCTAAATTCTCTTCAACTACCAGGACAGCCCTGTTTTTAAAATATAGTCCTGTATGTAGACCTGGATAACACATGGGCATGTTTTCCTCAAATTATAAGTATAAATTTTGTATTCCCCCAATCTTTAGCATCCTACGTGTGTGGAGAGGACCATTTGCGGTTTCTTGTCCTGTATGGTCATTTATTTAAGGACTGCACATATTCTGTAAAGAAGCTACCATGATTCCATGCTTTCTAGGCACCAGAAACTATTTTAAGTACTTAAAAATATTATTTATTTAATCCTCTCAACATCTGTAAGTGGAAATTATTGTAATTATACCCATTTTAAAGCTGAGGAGACCAATGCCCAGAGAGTTAGGGAACTGTCCAAGGTCACACGGTTACAAAACAGCAATCCTGGAATTTGGCCCCAGGCACTCTTGGCTGTGGTGGCCACCACAGGGCCTACTGTCCTGCACTGCCAAGGAGAACTTTCCAAAAACAAGCAGGGAGTGTGCTTTGATTATTTATAAAGCTCAGCAGCCAGTGAGTGGAACATGAGTGGGAGGTTTGTTGCCAATAAAAAGAGAGCTGATAGAGGGCAGGTCTCCAGACTGGACAAAATGAAGAGCTGAGCGAAGACAGGGGCAATGCAATTGAGACAGTGATGGAGATGCAAGAGAATGAAACAACAGAATTTAGAGAGAGGTGAGGAGGAGGAATAGGTCTACCTGTGGTTTTCTGACTTTGAAAAAACCAAATCCCTTTGTCTCCTGTTTACTTCAAATTGGTTCCTTCCACTCTGTGGAGAGAGTATTTTGGGAAATCTGTAATTTCCCTGATATATGTCGGTGTATCAGTTTGGAATGGTTGGTAAATATAGCCCCAAATCTGAAATTTAGAAAGGAAGAAATAAGACAGATTGTATGTGTTATAAGGCCGGTACCAAAACAGGTAGTTTGCTCCCAAGGGCACACATTTCTAAGCTGAGATCTATGAACTTGATCTCTGGATGGGCTCTAAAGGGTCTGAGCCACTTAAAATTGCAGGCAAAATTGTGCGTACCTTTGCGTCTCCGCGCTTCTCTGGGGAGGGTGTCCAAGCCTGTGTTAGAGTCTCAGGGGCTTTGTGACACAACAAAGCTCATAAACCACAGTCTGAGACCCTTAAGGTAAGTGCCATCCTTTTTTTTTTTTTCATACTTTTTTATAACATAGTGTGGTGCTCAGGATTAGTCTGCAGACAGACCATCTCAGTTTAAAGCCTGCCTCTGCCACCTGCTTTTTTATGACTGTGAGCAAGTTTTTTTTTTATTCTCTCCCTGCCTCAGTTTCCTCATCTGAAAAACGAGGAGTCTTTTCTAGTAGTTTTGAGAGTTTAGTCAATACAGGTAACGTTAAAAGGGCAGTGCTGGCACCAAATAAACTCTGATATGCTCTAACTCTTCCTTTGACCAGCAACATTTATTTTTCTTCACATAGAACTGTATCTTGCAGTCATTCCTGCCACATGGAGAGATTACATTAATATTATATTATGTAAAATCATTCGCTCAGTAACTATTGTATGAAACTAAAATGCACCCCTCAGATAGGGAGGGGCAACACTCTCATCAAGCCCTGTACACGGGTATAATACACAAGAATCATAAAGAATGAATATTTTATGGATTCCTACCTAGAAATATTCACATTCTATAGATCTGTGTTTAGGCCAAGATTCTGCATTTGTAATAAGGGGCCTCAGATATGAATGATTTAGGTAATCCAGAGAGCAGCCTGAAGAGCATTATTTTAATTGTTCTACTTTCGTCCTTTTATACTTGCAGTCCTCCTAGTTATATTAGTCAGGAGTGATGGGATCTCTAAAAATCTACAGATCATACATAAATTGCCCATAAACAAACAGGGGTGGAATGGATAAACAAATGTCCTTTTGTTTCCCAGGAAAGCTGGTTACTTCGCCCCCTTTAGAAAAAAATGCCTATCGCTTTTTCTACTCCCAAACTAGCTCTTGTTATTTAAAATACATCTTATTAAAATTACTTCTGTTATAATTTGGAGATCCTTAAATTTCCATCTGGCTATAGCTTCATTCCCTGTCATAGCAGTGCCTTTGCCACAAGCGTCCAAGGCATGATTATGCCAATCAGTCATGTATTAGAACATTTTCTGTTTTCCCAAGAGCATGTCTAAGAAGCGAAAATTAAAAAAAAAAAAAAACACTCACACACCCCTCACAGTTTATAATCTGATTTTGCATGAGAAGTCTGCAAAACCACAATGATACAAAATCTGTGAGCATCTTGCACCAAGACATTGATGGTATTCTGGTTTTTCGATATCATGTGGATTCTTTAAAAATTAATTTCTCATCTTCCGAGTAGCTAAATATTTTGAAACTATGTAATTTTTCCATCACAGAAAAAAGAATTTAGAAACATATTTCTTGGCATATCATTCCAATGGGAATTTCATGCAAAAGTAATATTTTAACAGCAGGCTGGAAGGAAGACTCATTGCCTTGTCAAGTGCCAGTTACAAAATTAGACCACAGCCTTAAAGGGAATAAATGGGGGATTAAAATGTTTTTGAAGCTGCTCATTTGTCTAAACTTTATTAAAATTTCCATGAAAGGGTAATGATATTGATCGACATATTGTCATATATACAGAACAAAAACAAAGTGAACGGAAAGAATGATAAATTATTTCGCCTTAAAAATTCACGTTACTGATGGCTCAGTGCTATCTGAACTGTATTTAGATGAATTAAGCAGATGCTACCCTTCTATTTCTAACAAAGGAATGAAATTCAAATCAAAACATAGGAAGGCAAATCTCAGAAAAGTATGTGAAGGTTTAAAGCGGCCACAAGTCTACGAGTTGAGATGTCCTTAGCAAACAATTATTCCATCTAATACATCATTGATATCATTACCATATTTTATCACCAGTATGCAATGTTTATAATTGTGTTGACCTCGGTGACTAATTTAGGTTACAAATCGTGAATCACTGTATCATTTT
This sequence comes from Canis lupus familiaris, assembly GCF_011100685.1. Lineage (NCBI taxonomy): Eukaryota > Metazoa > Chordata > Mammalia > Carnivora > Canidae > Canis > Canis lupus. The sequence continues at coordinate 8,964 of NW_023331496.1, forward strand.
TCGCTTCCATTTCTTTTAATGTCTGGGTCCTTTCTGGTTTCAGAGTGATACATTCTGGGTTCTGTAGTCCTTTGGGCTAATATCTTTTATACGGGGGGGGGGGGCTGAGCCATCTATCCCTTTGATGGAATCTGCTTTGTAAATAGACTGATGTACACTTTTTGTACACAAATATGTTTGTATACAAATCATGTTTCCTACTTTGAATTTTTTTTTCCTGTGTGTGAATATATCATCATACTCCAGAGTAAACGACTGGATACACCAGGTCTACTGGAGTAGACCGTATCTGGGGATCTCACGGACAGAAGAGTGATGGGTGCCCAGGTGCCTGCTTCTTTCGGGACCCCCCAAAGAGTTGTCGGTGGGGTTTTAAGCCACACAGTGTTCTGTTTTGTTTCTTAAACTTAGAGGAAACTTCTTTTTTAAATGACAACAAAGGGGATCCCCGGGTGGCTCAGCGGTTTAGCACCTGCCTTCAGCCCTGGGCCTGACCCCAGAGACCTGGGATCGAGTCCCACGTCGGGCTCCCTGCATGGAGCCTGCTTCTCCCTCTGCTGTGTCTCTGCCTCTCTTTCTCTCTCTCTGTGTCTCCCATGAATAAATGAAGAACATCTTTAAAAAATAATAAAAGGGAACAAAGAACATAAACCGTTGTGGCCGCGATTAAAGGGACAGCAGGGAGGACGGGGACAGCCAGGGACTTCCACGGCAGGTCTTCTACCTCCTGGAAACGAGCTCGTCCCAGACTCTGGTCACTTCGTGGTCTTCTTGGGTCCGCTCAGCGGTCTTCCCGGAGAGTGGGTGAGATCTGCTGCTTCCCCGCGCCCCGGGCCCCCCAGGACCTGAGGGCTTCCATCACCCCCTTCCGTCCCTCACAGGGCTTGAAGGGGTTGGAGAAAGATCTTTTCCCATGCTGTTTGTCTCATAAAGCCCTATTTTTTTCTCTTCCAGAACCTTCCAGAGTTCGGCTTTGGCGAGTCTCCCGACCCCGTGTCCGAGCACCTGCAGGGGAGGAGGGTGCACGGGGCGGGAGGGCTCCGGGGCTGGGGGCGGCGGGGCGGGCTCGGACACCGGGTGGGCTGGGGTGGGGTGTGGAACTCGCCAAAGCCGAACTGTGAAAGGTTCTGGAAGAAAAAAAAAAAAAAGGGAAAAAGGACTTTATGCACACAAACAGCATGGGAAAAAATCTTTCTCCAACCCCTTCAAGCCCTGCGAGGGACGGAAGTGGGTTGATGGAAGCCGTTTGGTCCTGGGGGCCCCGGGCGAGCCCGAGGAAGGCGCAGATGCTCCTGGGAGCCCTCCGGCCACGTGCACCCTCGTCCCCTGCAGGTGCTCCCCTGCAGCTCCTCACACCTGCCCTTCCGCAGTCACTGTCCCCTGCGTGTGGCTGCGCGGGGGCGTCCCGGTCCTCCGCCCCGCTCTCCTCCCCCCCCCGCAGCAGGTGCACCCGGGAGGGGGCGCACGGGGGCCCGAGGGCAGCTGCCAACCAGGGTTCAGACGCGGAGGCGGCGCAGGTGCAGGTGCAGGTGCAGGGACCTCGGGGCTCGGCCGCTTCCTGTGGCCCCGCGCACCCCCCCCCCGCCGCAGTGCGCAGGTGTTTGAAGGCGCCCGCGGGGGTCCACGGGCTGGGGGGGGGGGCTCCAGGCAGCGCCCCTCGCCGCCGACCGCAGGTGCCGGAGCGCAGCCGGGTCAGGCCCCAGGCGGGCCCTGCAACCCCCCAGGAGGGCCCGGCTCAGCGGGCGGGGCTCCCCGAGAGGCCGCGGTTTGCCTGCGGGGCTCCCGAGGGTCTTCCCCGCGGCGCATCCCCTCCCGCGGCAGGTAAGGCTCGCGCCCCCCCCGCCCCCCGTCTGCTCCAGGGCCCCTCGCGCCCGCAGGACGCCGGCCGTTGGGTCGTTTGGGCTGGTCCCGGGCGGGGCGGGGCGGGGCGGGCTGTCGGGCCCCCGGCGCCCCGGGCCGCCGCCTCGGTCTCCCCGCGCAGGGCGGCCCGCTGAGGGCTGCGTCCCCAGAGAAGCCACAGGCCAGCCCCGGGGCAGGCCCGAGAGGCGCCGGCGGGTTGCTCCCAGGAGGAGCCTGGCGGGGCCTGGCGGGCTGCGGGGGGGCCGGGGGGGCTTCTCCGCCTCCCCCGGGGCAGCACCAGGAAGCCGAGCAGGGACCCGGGGGAGCCTGGGCCGCTCTTCTGTCCTGGAGCCCGCAGCCCGGAGGCTCTGCTTAGCCTCCCCCTGTTGGGGCCGGGGCACCCTGACACCTGCCAGCACCTGCCGAGGCGGGGCCCGGGGCTGCAGCAGGGCCACCCCCGCCTGACATGACCAGGCCTGGGGGCGAGTCAGCAGCTACATCCGTGCACATCCCTAGGAGGGGAGGGGACGGCCCTCCCGCCTGACATGACCAATGCTTGGCCATTGTTATGAACCTTGGCCTTAGTCGTTTTCAGGGCGCTTAGTGGAAGACTTCTTTTTTCTTTTCTTTCTTTTTCTTTTTCTTTTCTTTTCTTTTTTTTTTTCTTTTTCTTTTCTTTTCTTTTCTTATTTTGAGAGACCAACTTACAGCAGGGATCAGTCTTTGATTAATTTGTTCCTTTCTCTGTTTAAAAAAGTTCTTTTTTCCATTAATATGTGAGCAGTAGTTTTAGTATATTACACCTCTTAATTTATAATGCCTTTAAAATTATGATTTGCTTATCATTTAACGTGCATCATTATAAAATTAGATCATAATTTAATCTATGTATTTTTCCTGTATATGAAAGGTAGAACAGAAAGCTTAGGAGTTATTATAAATATGACTGACAATACGGTCTAATTATAAAATTATGGTGTCAACAGACTTTTACAACTTTCATCATGGAAAAGTATTCACAGAGTTTCACCCTTGCTTTGTTTCAATAGAGATAATATATTTACACAGTAAAAGAGAAAAATTAAATTGTGCAAAAATAAATTATATAGGCTCTAACAGGCTCCCTCCATAATCCCCTGTTCTCTAGAAATCACCAGATATTTTAAGGTTTTAAAAGGTTTTTAAAGAAAGACCTTAAAATATCTGGTTTTGTTTGATTTGATTATTAGTACCATCGTTCTAAAGAATGCAATTAAAACATAATATACCAATTTGAGTTTACACATCCTGTTGTCCAGTTCTTACAGGCAATAAACGTGGGGGTCCAGCTTCTGGAGGCAGTTAGGTCTTGAAAAAAAATACCTGAACACTCTGTACCTACAGTCTCTAATTTTTAAGCAGAATAATATTAACTTATATCTTAAAAATCTGTTGTTAGGGTTCATTAAAATGCATTCAGCATTCAAACTGGAGAGATTTACAAGTCAGTATCATGGCTATGTACATATTATTAACGACATAATTAAGGTTAGCGATGGTCTCAAGTAAGAAAACATGTATCTTTTTCTTTAAACCACGTTGAAGGAGCATGTTCAAGCTCTCAGGTTCAATTCATTCTCTTTTCTTATACTTTATCAACTACTTAAAACAATTATCATATGTTAGATTGCTTTGTAATCATACCATAACTACTGGTACAGTATTGTGATTTTCTTGGAGTTAATATCTTGTGGATATAGAAAAGTCATATGAAAATATTGCAATTTCTATAACCTAATTTTTTTTTAATTTTTATTTATTTATGATAGTCACAGAGAGAGAGAGAGAGAGGCAGAGACACAGGCAGAGGGAGAAGCAGGCTCCATTGCACCGGGAGCCTGATGTGGGATTCGATCCCGGGTCTCCAGGATCGTGCCCGGGCCAAAGACAGGCGCTAAACCGCTGCGCCACCCAGGGATCCCTATAACCTAATTTTTTGATTGGGAACTACATTATCTTGATCAAAGAGCCATCTTTATCTTCTTACTTCTCAAGTATATACATGTAATTAGATTAATTGTGCTAAAAGGACAGTCTTCATGGGGCCTCCTTTGTCTTCCTTTCATTTGAATCTTGTTTTAATTTTTCCTAGAATACTTTCTTAGGTTAGTTTGGATACTGGAGTTGGCTGAGTCAGAAATGACTCCAAATAATTGTTACTTTAAAAAAAAAAAAGGTAGTTTGTTTCTCCAATAAATATAAGGTAAAGCAACTCCATAACTGTCAGTCTTCTGTTTCATTGCTCCATTATCTCAACACATGCTTCATTCTCATAGTCCAATATGTCTACTCCAGTTTCCTCTATGATATTGTGATTTATGCATGAGGAGTGAAGCGATGAGGAAGGCTGGGATGTAGAGGGAGGATTTCTTTCTGTTAGGGAAAGAACCCTGACAACTCTTATGTTTATAGTGCAATGGTCTGAACTTAGGCATAGAGCCATACTTAGCCGCAAGAGAGATTGGAAAAGTTTGCTTTAGGCTGGATGACCATTGCTCAACAAAATACTCTTATATTGCGAGAGGAGGTTATTAGAGGGGCAGCTCACTGTCTCTGCCACAGTTCTTGCTCTTGAAAAGATAAGAATACTTGCATATCTTTCTTTTCACACGCAAAATTCACAAAGTTCTTTCCATTCTGTCACCCATCCCAGGATTTCTAGCTAATGTGTGGTCTTCTCTTTCAGGGTCAATTATAGTACCAAGTGGTCTGACCATATATAAACTGAATCTTAAAAACAAACAAACAAACAAAAAAACAAAGGCAGCTTATCTGTACCACACTCCCCTCCCCATGCCAAATATGCAGTGGTTTGGTTAACATAGGCAATCGCAATACAACATACAATTTGAAAAAGGGTAAACAGAAATAAAACACTGAACAACTGCTCAAGAGCTATTATCCTATTTCGCTTGGTCAGAATTATGAAGCCTTTAGGCAAAGGCAGAGAGGTAAATCCCCTGGTAAATCCATATGTCAGCCCTGTACTGCTTTCTAGGACAAATCCCTATGTCCTTCACAGTTTGAAATTTGTTGTGCTAAGTGGTCCTTCCTTTTCTGTTGTCTTCTGTACCCTTTATGAGATCTACAGAGCATTTGCAGCTAAAGTTTTCCTGATGCAGTTTTGGGATAGAACACTCACAGGCTTCTGCAGACATGTAGTCTCTGCAACAAAACATTTTTAGGAGCACTGGGTGGCCCAGTTGTTTAAGCATCTGCCTTTGGCTGAGGTCATGATCTCCTGGTTCTGGGATGGAGCCCTGAGAGTCAGGCTCCCTGCCCGGTGGGGAGCCTGCTTCTCCCTCTCCCTCTGCTCCCTGGCTCTTGCTCTTTCTCTCTCTCAATCTCTATCTCAAATAAATAAAATCTTTTTACAACCTGACAATACATTTTTTAGCCAAAAAAAAGAAGAAAAAGGAGGTTTCTAGTGTTTTTACTTTTCATCAATTTCTTCTTGCAAATGAACCCAGATGGAGAGCCTATCTGGACATAGAGATTAAACCTGAACACTCTCATCTGTGTATTGGTGTTTGTGGTTTGTCCTTCAGGATCTCTCAGATGATAGGAAACTGCAACCTGGCCAGTTGTTTAACATTTAACAGTTATCACTGAGATCTTATTGTACCAAGTTGTATTGTCAGTAACAAGTTTGATGGTTGTCCAATTTTTTTTGTGTATTTTTCAAAATGTAGATCTTTTAGAATTATGCATTTTTCATCAGAACTTTGAAAACTCATGTCTATGTGTTTATGTCTGGGAACTCAATGTGCCTTTCAATTAAAAGATTTATCAGACAGTTGTCTAATTAGTTCCCATAGATAATTGTGTCAGTCTTCCTGGCCTTTGTCAATGTATCTATAATCCTATAACCAATGTTAGTAAAAATGTTACTTTTTTTTTACATATTTTCTAACTTTGTTGGGATTTATAGTTTTGCTGTGATTTTAAGAGGAAAATTAAATTTAAAATGTGTTCCCAATCCACTTCCATTTAAAACAACAAAAACATACAGAGATGTGAATAAAGACTAGAGCTTTACAAATGAGAATATTTACCAGGACTATTTCCAACTCCCAAACTATTTGGGAAGACAAAAGTATTTTAATAATACAGTTTTCTTTTTATCTATAATAAGTAAAAGTGTAAGTTATAAATTCACTTATTTTTACTTTTAATTTCTTGTTGTCATTGACGTATTTAATATGATATTATTCACCACACTGCAGATTCCAAGTTAGATAGTGTTACATTCTGAGATTTTGAACAATAGAAACTAAGTTAAAACGATCGACTCAATATATCACAATCTCTCCCATGACTGTGACAGCATGAAAAGCAAGATGTATTTTATATGTAAATAAATGTGGTTTGGACTATGTTTTTCATTCTCAAGTGATAGTAGAACTTTCTGATTGATGGCTTTATGTTAATAAATAGCTGCACTTTGGGAGACGCTTGGGCTGTTGGAAACCACAAAGCAACTGAACAGTGGAGCAGTGGAGAGGAGCATTTGTGTGCATTGTGAATGAAGTTACATATTTATACTTAAAATGCTATTTGTCATACATTTTTAATCTTTGACCTCATATGAAACTTTATTGATCAATCTTTAGAACTATTTTTTGTTTATCTCTGTATAAATTCACACATATTCATCAATCTGTCTACCTGGGCATGATTTAATTAATGAGGATTTCACCTGACTTCTTAGCTGATATTGATAATATACCCACATTTTTTTCTTCAAAACCCCTAAAGAACAATGTACAGTAAATAAATGTATAAAAACTCAAATACTATTCTTTTTTTGTGATATTTGACATAAGCCTAGTAATGTGCTTCACAATAGGCCTGGACAAGTATGATGAGAGAGGTAGATTATTCCAATGCTAAAACTTCTTCCTTGTCTCTATTACTCCTTTAAACTTTGAATCTACTTGTATCCTTTCCAGTTCATAAATTATTCTTTGAAGGATATGTTGTAAAAATATCCCTAATATTGGCTCCCCCTGCCCTTGAAACCATATTTTGGTGACTCGAAGAGCTAAATCTGAGTGAATTTAAGAGAAATAAGATATTTTGTGGGGAACTTGGGTGGCTCAATCAGTTAGGCATCCAACTCTTGATTTCAGCTCAGGTCTTGATCTCAGGGTTGTGAGTTCAAGCCCTATGTTTGACTCCCAGTGTGGAGCCTACTTAAAGATGATATTTTTAAAGGGGAGAAAATAACTTGTGTGGGACCTGAGAGAAATGGCATCAAGCTAGTTTGTATTATCCATTTCATTTTGTTTTGTTTCTTAGTATGTAGAAAGGAACTGTGTGTGTGTGTAATATTCCTGAGAATAAAATTGCACAAAATATAGAGTAAGGAAGGAAGAATAAAAAATTGCTAGAGCATAAAACTTAAATGGACAGAGGAGATTCTGTCTAGAAAATAAACAGATTCAGTTAGTATAGTACTTTGACAATTGATTCAAGTAACAGTTGGAAAGAGAGAACATAAGGTGCAGATCCTGAGAGTGGGTATGTGTGGTAGTGGGATTCTGTAGAACATTTTTTTAATGTTGAAATTAAACCAGCAAAGGGTAAATCAGGACATCTCCTGAAATTAGGGAAAAGGGAGGAAGGAGAGCTAGAATTTTTGAGGAGAGCAAAGACAGTAAAGGAGCCATCTAGGAGAGTGGAAGATGAAGGACCTGGAGTTGTGTGATTGTTGGACAGCCTAAAAGTTCCTAAGGTTTGTGCCATCACATAAGTAAGGCTGATTAGTTGCAAGAATGCAGAAATAAATGTAGACAATTGGGTTAACTCAGAAGTGGTGCTTTTTCCAAGTGAGTTTAAATTAAAAAAAAGAGGGGAGAGACAAGGAATTGGTAAAAGAAACATTATATTGATTGACCATGGTATTTAAGATGGCTAAAGACAAGAGGACACCCAATAGGTAAGAGGCAGTGGAAATGCAGTAACATTTGTAGCCCCTATGGTGTAGAGAGATTCTTGGAGCCTAGATCCTTTTTTTTTTTTAAGATTTTATTTATTTATTCGTGAGATACACACAGAGAAAGGCAGAGACATAGGCAGAGGAGAAGCGGACTCCTTTCAGGGATCCGGATGTGGGACTTGATCCCGGACCCTGGGATTATGCCCTGAGCCAAAGGCAGATGCTCAACTGCTGAGCCACCCAGATGTCCCTGGAGCCTAGATCTTGAAAGAAGTGACCTCAAATGCTAGTTGGCAAGGATCAGAGAAGGAAATGCCTGAAATTGAGATGAAAGATATGCAGAAATCTCTAAGGACAAGATTGTGGTGAGTTGCTTTTGTAGGGTGAAGAATAGGAACATCAAGGGAGAGGACTCAAGGTGTCAGAAGTGAAGGTGTTGGAAGGATCATCTATACACATACTGAAATCCCAAAAAGACAGGTAACCAGTAAACAGGATGACAGTGAATTGGGAACTGAAGTCATCCAAAAATAAGGATTAATAATGTAGGTATTGGGAAACTGCAATCAATAATTTTCATAATTGGAAATATAAAGTAATAACAAGAATTTTATTTTATTTTTTAAGATTTTTAAAATTTATTTAGTCATGAGAGACACACACACACACAGAGAGAGAGAGAGAGAGAGAGGCAGAGACACAGGCAGAAGGAGAAGCAGGCTTCATGCAGGAGGCCCGACGTGGGACTCAATCCTGGGTCTCTTGGATCATGCCCTGGGCTGAAGGCAGGCGCTGTAACCGCTGGGCCACCCGGGCTGCCCTAACAAGAATTTTAAATGCAGATAGTTTTAGGGAAATGCAGGAGATAATAGTTTTAAGGATGGATGAAGAACAGGAAACACACCTTTTTATATCCAGACCCAACGGTTCAACATCTTTTCAGTGGCATAGAGAACAGTTTCTATGTATAAAGACTATGTAAAAGCACTGACCTCTCAGGCAGAGTGCAGGTTTATTGGAACAAAAGGAGTAAGGGTGTTCAGAGAAAATATGAAGACAAAGTGGATTTTGCAGATGATTGGTCATTTCAAAAGGCATGATAGAAAGAGTTCAGGATTGGGGAAGGCTTAAAAGTGATGAGAATAAGGAAGATTTAATCAATTTGTAGATTGGAATGCATAAGATGCCTAGTAAAATGAAGGTTTAGGCTTCCTGTGATCACCTATTTACACAGGATGAGAGGGCATAATGAAATCAATTCCATCATATTTGAGACAGATGACAGTGGCAAGGCTATGGATTTTAGAAGGGAAGGACATCCATTGATGTCTGGAACTTACTCATGATCCCTGTCAAGTGAAGCCAAGAGATGAGCAAAGTAAATTTGGGGCAGACCGAAAACCAAATTCGGAAGCTATGAAAAAAGTAAATGGCACTTGGCATGGTCAAAAACACAAAAAGGCCAGGTAGGATGAAGATAATTGAGATGAGGTCAGAAATGTGGCTAAAGGCCAAACCATGTAGAAACCAGCAAGCTCTAAAAGACTTGAGTTTAATTTAGAGTGAAATGAAGAGTCTTTAGAAGGTTTTGGGCAGATTTAGATTTAGAATGGCTATATGAGATTTGTGTAAAATAAATATCCAGGTAAGCAAAAATGGTAGCTTAGAAAAAAGGCACAAGTGATAGAGGTGTTGAGAATTGGTTAGGATATTGCCTATATTTTGGAATGAGGTCCGAATTAGATTTTTTGTTGGAATGGATATACACTTGAAGGACAGAGAAGAGTCAGAGATCATTTAAGATCCTTGTTCTAGCCGCCGACCATTGAGTTTCATTTTACTGAGATGTAGAGGGCTGATGGAGAGATTTTGTCTATATGGAGATAAAGTCAGGAGTTCTGTTTTCAACAAGCTGTATTTGAGATATCTATCAGACATGCAAATGGAGCTGTTAAATGAGAAGCTGGTTTTATGAGTCTCGAGTTCATGGATAGGGTTTGAGGATTTAATTTACACTAATATTTTATGCTTTTTATTTACATTTTTTCCTTAAAAATGTCATAGTTATACTATTGGTATTTTTAGTCAGCATTTTAACTTTTTCTCTGTATGTTTTTAAAAATGAGTGACACTTTCCTCTTTTCACCTTTCTTACCCTGCCTTCTGCTCATTCCTTCGAGAAGTTATATTTGATTTCTATACTTATTAACTCTTCATTCATGATTTTATCTCCCTTTGCATTGCCCTTTCCCTGGGAACATGGTCCCATTTTATTTGCCTGCTCATTAAGTGTCTCTTTTCATTCTCCTCTCATTCTCCTATTCAGTTCAATATTGAGCTTTTCTTTTTTCTTTTTCCTAAAATAAAATATTTCATTTGAAAAATCTCTAGTATGTTACCTTATGGATGCAGGGCCTTCTCATATCAGTCTTGTTTTTTTATATATTTATTTTAATATTTTTATCTGCTGCTTTATACATTAACTTTCGTTATAGAAAAATTATTACCTGTTTATTGAATTTGATCTCTTAGGTTTACGAGATTATCTTTTCTGAACATTTTGCTGATTCTTGGTTTATATTCCAATATAAATATTTTTTTTGAATCTGAGATTCCCATTAGGTTGTTTTGAGAGTACTACATATAGCTTACTATTACCCTGCCTCCAGGTCTGGTGCTGCATGTGTGGTGATATATACTTCCAGATGGTATGCCTATCTATGACTGGACCTTTGAGCATGGAACCTTTTGATTAATCTGTGTCTCTTGCACAGGGTTCTTTTCTGCTTCTGGCCAAAGGGTCCTCATTATTCCCTCCTTCCCTTAGGGTAGATGTTTCTGTTGCCTACTGTTTAGTATGATAAGTGAGGGATAAAAAATCTGATTAGCCTGGTTGTCCCTCCAAACATTCCAAACATTCTAAGGCTTTTCCCTATCTCCAAGATGTCCCACATTTGAGTTCAGAACAACTCGTATAACAAACAGAATTGGTATAGAAATGAAAGCACATTCTGAGTTTAGTCACAATCTTCCTACCAAATGTATGCCAGGAATTTAACTAAATACTTTGTATGGAATTAACCATCAGATGCACGAAATAAATCATATTAATATCCCCAGTTTGCAGAAGAGGGTTGTATCAGAGTCCAAATCATTTTACCAAGGTCAGTATAAAATACTCCATCCAATTTCCGTTTGGCAACATGACCCATACCTAATCCACCATGATTTTTCTAGCAGGTCTCAATGAGATGTGTGTGTGTATTTCCTTTTCTGTAATTTGGGTGTTAGTCCTTTGTCCACTCTGGATCTCCTATTTCAGGAATGACTCCTTTTAGTTCCACCTATCTTTTCTCAGTGATGTTCTCACATCGTTGCCCTTTCCTGGGGAATTTTCTTTTTTCTGAATTAATAGTGAAGGGATAATACAAATTACGGGCAAAGTATTTATAGCAATTATCTATATTCATCATTTTAAGTCTAGCTACAACTTTGAAGTATTTAAAGTTTCCAGCACTGCAATTATGGCTGTTTTCCATGTTTTAATTGTTACTCTTTGTGTATGAATGTGAAAAGAATTCGGGATAAATCTGAATTCTCTTAAATTATATATAGCATTGTGTTTATGTCTACATTCATATTTTCTTTTTTTTTCCTATGGAAAGGGTCCAAAGATTTCATTAGTCTTCAAATTGTAGTAAACCACAAAGACACACTATGTAGGAGAAACATGTCCCTACATACGCATATAATACTATGCTTCTATTTTCTAAATAAAATGGGAAACTAAAAAATGCATACAGACCTAGCTACATGAAAATAAATATTTTTCATTGGATTTACCATTGGAAATGAGGGTAAAAAGAGATCCGTGAAAGTACAAAAATGCTAAATCCTAAATCTTGCAAATATAGGAGAACAACAAATGAACATTTCTCATTTCCTCATAAAATGTAACATTATTTACAGACCACATAAAACACACAAAATCGCTTGTAATGGTAGTAAATATGTATTATCATTCTAAATCAAGCCATAACTAATGACACTCTGGGAAATGTTTAGCTTATACTGAGGCTAGGTGTCTTTGCAAATGAAAAGCTATTTAAGTGCTAAAATCAATTGACTATATAATACCATGTTTTCTGATGGGAATAGTGCACAAAAGATGCCTGGAAGTTGTTTGTTACAATGGCTAAATCAGATTCTACCTCTGGTTATTATCAACCATACATTCGTCATTATAAACTGCTTCATATTTATTTTATTATACTGATTTACTTTAGCACCCAAGACAGTTTGTACTCCTACAAAATTCAGAAAAACATTGATTTACTTAAATTATTCAATACTTTACTGTATGGCTATTATGTCATTTAACATTTTAGACAAATCAATACAACTTTTTTTAATTGCCTGTCACATACCTAAGGTATCGCAAATGTGTATCGCTGGAATCATTAATTTGCACTATGTTGATGACATTTTTATAAATCAACTAGCTTAAAACCATAAAGTGGCATATGTGGGGGGAAGTACTAGGATATGAAATGAATAATTTAAGCTAGTTGGAATATATAACTGCAGAATACTTTATTAAGTTTATAATAATTCTATTTCTCAAATAGCTGAAAGGTGGACTGCTGTCTTCTGAGGACATTGTGTATGATTTCTTTCCCCTCTTTTAAGTCTACGTAAGTATGACAGATGAGATGCTAAGTAACCTCAATGCAATGTTTTCTATTATGAGAACTCTTCTATGGAGAATTTTGACTACAAGGTAGAGGAACCACACTGTATTTGTGCAGAAAAAAATATACTTCAAGCATATTTTTGTATATCAAGTGATAGTGTGCTATCCTTGTGTTTTAGACGAGACCAAATAATCAAATGGTTAAAAAGAACTCATCCAACAAAATGATCATCCAAAAGTGTTATAGGTCAACTTGCTGACACTATGTCCTTTTCGAACATTTCTAGAAAAGTTATTGTGCATGTCTCAGTTTTCAACCTAGGATATAAGGCCTGCATGGGCAAGGAATTTACATCTGCTTTACTAATCATATATATATATATATATATATATATATACACACTCATATGTATATATACACACATATATTACATATATTTTACATGTAATTACATTCCTAATAATAGGTAATCAGTAAATTCCTAATAATAGGTAATATAAAGGTAAATATTTCTTGATAAGCAATGGATCAGAAAGTATGATAATTGTTCTGTATTTTATTTAACTTGGGTACTAGCACATGATGCTTGAGGAAGCTACATTTGTATTTTCCTACTATATCTAATAATATTGTGTTACATAAAATATGTGCAACATAACAAAAGGTCATGTTTAAGTGGATATGGTGGTCATATTACATTGAAGCTGTATTTGAACCCAGTATCATTATTGCTAAGATATCAGCTATACATTATAGAATGATAAGAAATATAGCAGAGCTCGAAGAAGAAATAATAGTCACCCAAAGTCACAGCAGCCAAAAGATAGCAAGATAAATACCATTTGTATTTTGGAGAATAATTTTGCACTTGCATATACAATTACTATGCTCCAAGACTGCCCTGACAATTCTGTTTAAACTGTCACATATCAAAATACATTTAGCAATTACCTACTTTAAATTTAGCGATATTAGTAGCCTTGAAGAGTGTATTTGTATGAAATGAGTGTGTTGTTACAGTTATACTTGTAATAATTATTTATGTAACTATTTAGTCATTGATTTTATACTGTGTTTGAGGCATCTATTATGATCCAGAAATAGCTGTAGATAATTTCTTGCAATTGAAGAACTTTAGGTCTGAGAAAGGAAAGTACAAATGAGAACCTTAAAAGTGTGCTCGAAGTGATAGACTACAGGAAGAACACGGTGTAGGAATATAAACTATATCAGTGCTTCTAAAATCATGTCTAAAGCATCATTACCCTCTCATCTGTCATAAACTAATACTTCTGAAGAATCCAACAAGAAACTGAAATTCCGGAAAAATGAAAACAAAACATGGAACATGTCAATTTTCATTATTAGGTTTGGTAAGGATAAAAGTATATCCAATAGATCAAAATAAACATAGCATTAAAAAAAGAAAATATTCACAAAACATATACTTGTTGATCCTTAAAAATGAACAGACTGGAGATGAGCTACAAGAATCAGTTTTGCTCTAATAACACTGTGTCCTTACACATCACACCTAGTCAGAAATTTATGAATGAAATAGCAGTTCCCTGTATAGAATATTTTTAGAGGTCCACTTTAAAGAGGTCTATCAATATTTACAGTTTTTATTGTGTGAAAGTGCTTGTTATTGTACTTACTACCAAATCTAGAGTGGATTATAACCTCACTACTTGCAGAGGGTAATACATATTTACCTCTTATCTAGTTTGAAAAATATATGTCAAGAAGCGAGACAGAGGTGCATGTTGATAAAAGTAGGAGAGGAGATTATAAAGCAAGTTCAGCATACTAATTTTATAATTTTATCCAAATGTAGAGTTATACTTGGTTTTTGAAGTATACTCCCCTAAAAATTTATAGTATATAATCTTTTCAGTTTAAGCAAGTTTTTGATGAAAAATGTTTAAAAATAGATTCAAATCCGTGGATCTATCATTGATTCGATCGAATTAATGAAAATACAAGCAGGGGATCCCTGGGTGGCGCAGGCGGTTTTGCGCCTGCCTTTGGCCCCAGGGCGCGATCCTGGAGATCCGGGATCGAATCCCACATCAGGCTCCCGGTACATGGAGCCTTGCTTCTCCCTCTGCCTGTGTCTCTGCCATCTCTCTCTACTCTCTCTCTCTGTGACTATCATAAATAAATAAAAATGTAAAAAAAAATACAAAGCATGTATTAAAATAATAAGGGATTGGTGATACTTCCCTCTTTTATATTTTTATAAGTTCCTATTTAAAAAGTTTTTATTTAATTCCTGTTAACATACGTAGTTAACATTAGTTTAAGGTATACATTACAGTGATTCAATACTTTCATTCATTACCCTGTGCTCACCATGACAAGTACACTCCTTAACCCCCATCACCTATTTAATCCATAGCATCCAGCCTCCTCCCCTCTGGTAACCACCAATTAATTTGTTTGATTAAGAGTCTGTTTCTTGATTTGTATCTCTCTCTCACTCTCTCCCTCTCTCTCTCTTTCCCATCTGCTCATGTGTTTTGTTTCTTAAATTCCACATATTAGTGAAATCATATGGTAGTTGTCTTTTTGTAACTTATTTTGCTTAGTGTTATATTCTTTGGCTCCATACATATTGCTGCAAGTGGCAAGATTTCATTCTCTTATGACTGAATAATATTCCGTTGTGTATATACATATACACTACATCTTCTTTATCCATTCATCAATTGATAGACACCTTAGACTGCTTCTGTATCTTGGCTATTGTAAAGTAATGCTGCTACTTAAATTCAAAATGTATGAAAGACCAAAATGTGAGACCTGAAAGTATACAAATCCTAGAAAATAACCCAGGGGTAACTTATTTAACGTCGACTATAATAGCAACTTTTTTCTAGATATGTCTCCTGAGACAAGGCAACAAACACAAAAACTATTGGGACTACATCAAAATAAAAAGCTTTTGAACAGTGATGGAAACAAGTAAAATTCAAAGGCAACCTACAAATGAGAAAAGATATTTGCAAATGACAATATCAGATAAAGAGTTAGTATCCAAAATATGTAAAGAACTTCTAAAACTCAACATCTCAAAAGCAATCCATTTAAAAAAAAGGGCCGAAGACATTGACATATGAAAAGACAGTACCATCAGGAAAATACAAATCAAAACTACAATGAGATACCACCTCACAGCTCTCAGAAGGGCTGCAATCATCAACAGACAAGGGGGACAATTGCTGATAACTTCAACTAAGTACATGTATTAGCATCATGACCTGTTTTACTCATAATTGTTAAATTATGGAACATGTCATAACATTCCTACAAATGTTTTTCTTCCAAACTTCCAACTTTATTTTGTGCCCTTGGATCTTATCTGCCATGTGCATTCCTTCCTTGTGTGAAAGGATTAAAATCATTAAAAATACCAAAGAAGATTGACTATCCAATTCTCATCATTGAAGAGTTGGAACCAAACTGGTTTCTTATCTGACAGGAACATTGAGAGTTGATTCTTCAGTTCCAAATTTGCAACTGTACTCTTGCCATTGAAAAACATTTTACTTCAGCATGAATTAACACTTTGTTTACAGTCAGTTCTTATATTATTAATTGAGCAAATATTGATTTTAATACATCGATTTGTATATTCACAATTTTAATACATGTGATCAAATATATTTAGTTTGTGCAACTTACTGATTTTTTTGGCCAAGTCAATCTTACTAAGGAAACTAGTATTTGATTTATATTTTGATGCACCAATATTAATTTAGTGCAAGCTTCTGCCTTTAAAACATATTTCTACTCAAAACCTGAAGTGTGAAGTCCAATTTCACATCTCTTCGTTGATATACACAAACACAGAGCTAGCTGTATTTGTTGGTAGTAGATCCTCCAACCCCCCCCCAAAAACAGAAAAAAAAAAAAACGACAACACAATTCTTGCTTCGTATCACCATTAAGATAATGGACACAAATGCCTGTATTGGAAGTATTCTGTATTAACAATTGTCTGTGCATTTGTCAAGTACAATGAAAAAAGGCTTTTCTGGATTTATTTGCTCAATAATTGGTCTTTTATATCTTTAGTCAGTTGCTGACCACTCCCAGGTATAGTGCCGTTGGAGAGTATCCCACGAGCTTCCTTCTTGCATCAGATTCACCTAACTTTCTAATCAGTATTGTCTTTCCACACATGTCATGGCAAATGTACGTGTTAGATATTAGTTTGTTGGTCTTACAAAATCAAAGTGCTACTTTATAAGAAAAACTGGAAAATAATAATGTTTATACGTAAAATACCTATCTGCCTCTGTCAGCTTTTTTGTTCAGTAGTTTTCAGGTAACTTGCTTTGAATTTATCCCTATTAATATTATGAATGTAAATGCTGATTAAATTTTTGATGATTTCATGGCCAGTTAATCTCTGCAAATAACATAGTGAACTTCATGCTTCAACAATAGTTGGGATACAAAAACTGAACTCAGTACTTAATGAAGCTGGAACAGATCATTTGGATCTATACATTTCAGAGTCCTTTCCAAACATTATTATTGGTTTAGTAATATTGCACATCAGAAGTTATGTGTTTTTTTTTCAGGAAAAAATTCAAATGAGTTTGTTTTACCATCTTTGAATTGGAATTCAAATAACATTTCAGGGATCCCTGGGTGGTTGCAGCGGTTTAGCGCCTACCTTTGGCCCAGCGTGCGATCCTGGAGACCCGGGATCAATCCCACATCGGTGCATGGAGCCTGCTTCTTCCCTCTGCCTTTGTCTCGTCTCTGTCTCTGTCTTCTCTCTCTCTCTGTGACTATCATAAATAAATAAATAAATAATTTAAAAAAAAACAAAAAAACCCCCAAAATATACATTTTAATTTTCTAATTTGTCTAATACTTAATATAAAATTTTTAAAATAGGCTTTGCTAATTTTTTAAAAGATTTTATTTACTTGAGAGACAGTATGAGTGAGAGAGAGAGAGAGAGGAGAGGAGAGGGAGCACAAGCAGTGGGGAGGGGTAGATGGAGAAGCAGACTCCGTGTTGATCAGGGAGCCTAATATGGGATTCCATCCCAGGACTCTGGGATAGTGGCCTAAGCGGAAGGCAGGCAGACACTTAACCCACACAGGCCACCTAGGTGCCCCAGGTTTGTTATGAATTTTAACCTGATAAAAATATTTTTTTCTTGAAAAAATAAGATGATTAGCAGGATAACATTAAACTTTTCCATGTAATTTAGAAATATATCAGAAAGTAGAGACTTTTCAGAGTAAATCTATTTATCATAATTGACTTGAGTTGTGCTCTAATTCTCCTTCTGTAAGGAAAAAGCAAAGATAAAGTTGCCTACTATGATCCATTCAAAATGTTGTCTTCAAGATTTCTGAAGTGTCCTAGCCAGAAGCATATCCCATAAATGTATTCTGCAGGCAATCTTTAATGCAGTAATCTAAATTGTTCAGATATGGGATATACATTGCAAATATTATTGTCATTTTTTGTATTACTATGTCCTTACAGTTTATCCCTAGTAAAAACATGTTTTCCATTACATGTGATTGATTCTGTCAAATACAGCTTCACATCACACTCCTTGCTCATGCCTATACCTGAAATTCTCCACAGTCCCCCCACCCTGCTAGGTGGCATGCTAGGGTAATCAGCGCTTATATTTTACATGTTAGAGTAAATGTTACCTCGGAGAGGCATAATCAGAGTTAAGTGAATTCTATTCATTCTCTCAAAACATCCTATACTGTAGAACCTAATCCAATTTCATATTATGTATCTGGCATGGGTTACAGATTTGATAAAGTTAAGGACCATGTCTCATTCCTCATTAGCATCCATTTTTTAACGTGCTGATGATACATAGGAGGTCTTTACTGATCACATGCTGAATGAATACGTTGAATATGATTATTTGCAATGGCATAGGTTGAATATATATAACTGAATGCTTTTTGGACTTGCCAATGATTTCCCAACTTGTCAGTCTCACTCAACTGGATGATTTAAGTTGCTTTATTACTTGTGTTTCTGCTTGCATTTGACTCATTAGAATCAATTTAAGACAATTAAAGTTTTGTGTTTTTAAAAGAAAGCCAAATTAACATGTAGAATCAGAAGCAATTAAATCTGTATTTTTAAACATTTTCAGTATGTCCATATGAGACATAGTTAGTTTCATAAAGAACTATGATTCAGAGCAATACATTCTCTTAGTGTTATATCTCAACTTACTTCTACACAGTGTAATTAATTACCTGAGGAGCTTCTACTTAAACATTTCTCCCAGTAGGTCACATGATTTCTGTGGGATATGCATTTTCATTACCAGTAGCACAGCTAATGTGATAAATAAGTGAATCACATCTTAAGAGTGCAATTATACAGAGGGATTGATGGCTTCTATAAAAGCATCTAAAACTTAGGCTAATAATGCTACATATTAGGATGTGACTTTTTAGTAGTTTTGAAGGAAAACCAATTGTACATAGAATAACACTTTAGAAAATAGAATACCATGTAATTTGCAGAAATAAGAATGACCTACCTACAAAGCTTTGGATGAGCAGGAGAATCAGTTGTTGATGGGCTTGAAAGCATTTGTCTTACATATGACTTTTTTAAATATCAACTACTTTTGTTCTATCAACTTCCTAATTTGCAAATTCTAGGCTTAGATCCTAAAGTATGTTATTTCATCACTAGTATCACTCTATATTACTAGTTAGCTGTTTTATTTTATTTTTTGTTTGTGAAGGACAAATTGAACACTAATTAATTTAATTTGTGTTAACATTATCTCTAAATAATCTGATTTGGTATGATCCCATTACCAGATTCCCTTACATAAGAACAATCTCATTAACAAGGCCCTGAGATGTCACTTTAGATCCATTTGGTAACAGAGATACAGGCATAAACTCATTACATGATGCACTCCCCATTCTTAAATTGATGAGGTTTGCTCTAGCTATTGTTTGGGAGTAATATGCCTATAATCTAGTATTTCTGGAAGGAATAAAGAAAATCACTGTTTTTAAGAGAAAAGCTTATAAGAGAAGGAAAGAGGAAGGAAAGGAAGGAGGGAAAGAAAGCAAAGACAGACTGAAAAATTCAAGGTATAAATGATTTCTTAATCACACTACACATAAGGTAATACTTATTAAGTATAGAAACATTTTAACCTGCGCTACTCAACCCCATAGAGGTTCTGATTATGACTCAATGCTATTAAATTATTTGAAGACAGACAACTATAAATACTTCGGCCATTGTTACTGAGACTGTCTTGTATCTTCAAGGAAACTGATATGAATGTGCATCTCTTATTTGAATTTCGGTTAAAAATTAGCAATACACTAAGTCTACTGACAGTATTTGGTTAATAAATCTAAGATCCTGTTTATTTCAGTACCCTCCTCTTACTGAAATATTGAAATATAAAGGGTGGTTGAGTATGGTGTGTTGCAGGAAGCCAATGCTCAGGGCACCAGACAGAAAGCAAAGCTTCTTTATTTCCTTTATGTTAGGATACAAACTGAAGTACTGTGGGCAAATTAAAACTGATATGACAGGAAAGTTTTCTGATCCCTCTTTCATTTCCAAGCTGGTAGATATCTGGATTTTTTATGTGGCTAAAATGAAAGCATGAATTGTAGGGAGATAAGTTTTAAAAATTTTTTTAACGTGTAAGTTTTATTTAGGAAAATAATAGCATTATAAGCTATCTAAGGAAGAATAGGAGTTTGTACCTTAATCCTTCTTTCCCTGATTTCCACTCCCCAAAGGTAAACCTATGCGACTCATTCATCTATTTCTTCTGGCATGTTGCATTGTATTTCTAAACATTGGAATCGCTAATGTCACAATTTCTAGATTTTTCTGTTTATGAATAGTTGTCTGCCTGCTGTGGATTGTGATGATGTAACCTTGTTCAAAGTCCTGTTACCCATCTTCCTCGCCACATACTTTCCAGTACTCATGTCTCAGTTCCTGGCTCAGTGTTCTACAATTTAATTTTATTATTATAATAATATGTAAACTGGCTCCCAGTCATTATTGTTCCTATTACATTTCCTGTTTGGGACAGCAATTTTGCTTTTCTTGGAGCTAGTAATGATTTCATGTGAGTGTATGTGTGTATTTTCTTTCTTCCTATCACGATTGATTAACCTAGGCTTTCCAGAGAACTGGTAGAAACTCATCTCAACATGCTCAAATATTTTATCAGGTAAGATATCCATTCCATCTTTTTTTTCTTGGACTCACGTTTCCTGAAACACTTGTGTTCATTCTTGCTTCCTGAACTGGTTGGTTTCTAGATATTGACAAAGAGCTGTTGTAGAGGACATTTTATTTTGTCCTGGGAACTCTTGTGCCTTTTTTCTGTATTGAATACTTTTTCTTTTGTTTCCACACTGTTTATTTTTTATGATTCACTTTTATCATTTTTATGAAACATGTACTCTAGTAGCTTTCTGAAATAACCAATAAATAAAGATAAATATGTCGAAGCTTGCTATTCTTAAATGGTCTTTGTACCATTTGATATATTCTTTATATCCTTTGATATTTAGGTTGACATTGATATCCATTTTTGATTTAAAAATAAAGTTTATTGATATTTTGGTCAAAACTGCAGGTTTTTTTACTATTAGCTTGTGAACACTCACTAGCTACTTGCCCCCAATATTTATTTGCATTGTTTCCCTTTATTTCCTTTGTGGTGTCTGTGTGCTTATCAGAAAGACATCAACTGGGGATCCCTGGTGGCTCAGTGGGTTTGGTGCCGGCCTTTAGCCCAGGCGTGATTCTGGGTCCCAGGATTGAGTTCCCACATCAGGCTCCCTGCATGGAGACACAGCCCTCTGCTCTGCTGTCTCTGCTCTCTCTCTTCTCTTTCTCTCCTCTCTCTGTTTTCTCTCATGAATAAAAAGCTTAAAAAAAAAAAAGACATCAACTAGCTACCATTATCAATTAGATTTGTTACTGTAGAGACTGAATAACAGTGGCTTAAATCAATAGTTCTCTCCTTCAGGTAGCTGTCTAAATATCCTCATTTGAAGGCTGACTGATAGCTCCCCTAATTAGGAATCTAGTTTATTGATTCTTAATCTCTACTGTTCCACCATATGGCTTCCATTTTATCATTTGCCATGGCTGGCCCAGCCACTTGCATGCATGTCAGTTAGCAGGAAGAGGAGAAGGGAAAGCAGGGCACCCGTTACCTTTAATGGCATTGCCGAGAAGTCACACATATCAAAAACTTTATACTTTGTAAGCCAAAAAATATAATTATTTTCTTGTCTGAATACTCCATTTGCGTAGCATTGTGATATATTTTTAAAGAATGCGTTTCTTTCATGTTGCCTGGCTTTATACATTTACTGGAATTTTTTTTAAAACTAAGAAACACTGCTTATTTCTTCTGAGCTGTTTCGTTTTGTTGGTTTTTGTTTTTGCTATTGGTATGGACACATGCATGGTGATCTCTGGAAAACTATAATTAAAAATAGGGCAGTAAGGTGGCGATTGGAAACACTTTTTGGATGGGTTTCATTAACAGAGTAAAGAATTTTACCATAGTGTGGTTAATAAGAGTATGTTAATCCACTGGGCAAATCTGAAATGTCATTATGTTTTGACGTTTGGTCTGTTCCACTCCTCAGAAAGAATCCTGGGAAGTATGTTAAAAGAGAGCAGAGGGATGTCACCATGCACTTTGCAGGCTTGCATTCATTCTTAATTTCATTCCTTCTCTGAGTTTAGTTATTTGATTCCAGAGCCTTACTAACCCAGCCTTCTCAGAGAGGTTACTTTCTCTATTATGCTGTGGTGGGAAATCTACATTCTCTTGGTAGCAAAGCCTTGCAGAAAAAAAGTCTAGGAGGCCTCAGTCATACTACTTGCAGTCTTAACTCTCACATTCCAGCCTTCAGAGATAGTTGTTGCATCCAAAGTTCTGAGACCCTGTTTTCTGTTGGATAAATTAGCTGCTATTAATTGGCTCCATGACTGTAAGGATTATCTTCCTTTCTCTGCTAAGTCAGTTGTCCTTATTTATCGACTTTCCCTCAAAATTCATCAAAATTTCTTATCTGTACTTGCATTGGAATACAATTTGAATATTTTATTTGTATTGCTGGGGTTTAAGGAGGGAACAGAGAGAAAACCATTGGATCAATCCTTCGTACATAAGTGGAAGTTTCCTAAATTTACTTATGGAGTAGCTTTGAGGGTAACAAAGGAATATCTTATCTTGTAAAAAACAAGAGCAAGGAATAGAGATGTGTTGCTCCCAAATGGCAAACTGCTGAGATTGCATCTGTATGAGATACCTGGAAGCTAGATCTCAGGTCTCTGAACTCTCATCCTCAGCAAGAGGACATGACACAAAGCAGGAAGGCCAAGAAAGACTTCAGCAATGAGGACAGGCCATTTTTCAATTTGTAGGCTACCCAGGCAGAAAGAGGACCCTCCTGAGACATAGTCATGTTCTATCCCTCTGTTAGAACTGTCAACCAGATGCTACCTAGAAACACAGATCTTTGATAAAGGTCCTGTCTTTTGTCAACACACTAAAAGTCTTATCCCTATTACATCATAAGACTCATAACACTTCTTTTGTGCATGTTACTAAATTCCTCCTACTGGAACTTTACTAGAACCAGGAATAATCTAATCACTGAGTAGTTAAAAGTGTGACAGGAATCCTGAGATTTTGCTCAGCCTTTCTGAAATGCTTTAATCAACTTTTAAAATTACCATTCTTTATAAGCTAAACAATTATTTTTACGTGTGATATAGCCATAATTATGGAAAGAAAAGCATTGAATTAAACATACTACCTGGAGTGTGGATAGTTACATTAGACTGCACTTGGTGTAATAGTTTTTTGTTACTTCTGTAATAAGTTGCCACAAACTTAGTAGCTTAAAAGAACCACAGAAATTTATTATGCTACAGTTCTAGATATCAGAAGTCTAAAATGAGTCAGAAAGGCTGCATTTCTGTTCAAACTCCTTGTGGGAAAGGGAGAAGGCAAAAACTGGAATCTGTACCTTTGCCTCTTCTAGTTTCTAGAGAGCATCT
Organism: Canis lupus familiaris; assembly: GCF_011100685.1. Lineage (NCBI taxonomy): Eukaryota > Metazoa > Chordata > Mammalia > Carnivora > Canidae > Canis > Canis lupus. Next base: position 32,574 of record NW_023331496.1, read on the forward strand.
TTATTCTTCTCTCATGATCCCATCATCACATCGTCTGAACCTCTGCTTGTTATTGTATCTCCTTCTCTGACTCTAACCTTCTGGCCTCCATTTTATAAGAACCTTTGTGATTGTGTTGGGCCCACCTAGGTAATCCAGGATAATGGTCTCATCTCCAGGATTCTTTTTTTTTAAATGCCTTTTAAAAAACTATTTATTTATTTATTTGAGAGAGAGAGAGAGAGAGAAACAGAGATAGAAGAGCCTAAAGTAGGGAGGAAAGGGAGAAGCAGACTCCCTGCTGAGGATACCATACAAGTGGGTCTCAATCCCAGGAGCCAGGGATCATGACCTGAGCTGAATGCAGAGGCTCAACCAACTGAGCTACTCAGATGCCCCTCACCTCCAGGATTCTTAAGGTAATAACCAGTAGTCCATTTGCCATGCAAGGTAACATAATTACAGGTCTGGATATTAGGAAACAGACATCTTTGAAGAACAATTATTTGGTCTACCATGCTTTGGAATCATGAAATTATCTCTAATTATTAGATCTACTTACAATACTTAGTATGTTGTTACTTACACACACACACACACACACACACACACACACCACAATATTCCAAAGACTGTGCTCCATCTTAACTTTCTCTTAGGTAAACATTTTTCTTCCAACATAGGGATTTTATCCCCAAAATATATAGCTATCATTTTTAAATAATGAACATAGTTCTATTATATAAAATAGTCATTTACAAAGATGTTTTAAGATGTGTGTGTTAACAGAAATGACAAACATAGGGGAAATCTTGTATTTCCTTTTGGATACAATAGCAAACATGCTATGTTGTTACTCAGTCTTAAAAAAATTGTGTATGTTGACAATTCTAATGTTAATTGTGTATTTTGTACTAAGAAGCATGTTTGTGTTTATTGAGTTCTTTTTGAGTCTTTTGCCAATCAGTTACAAATAAATGGAACATGTAGTTATTTGGTTAAAATAACCGTTGAAAAATAGATATTTGTGCAATTTAGTTGCTAAACTCATAGAAAAAAACTATAATATATTGAACATGTGCCTGTTAGTTATTCTAAGCCTAACAGTTTAAATCCTAACCTCAGTGAGATTTCCATGTTAATTGAGTATGCCAACCAGGTATCTAGCTATTCTTGGAGTGTTGTCATTTCAAATATTTGGTCACCTTCTTTTCAGACCATTTTGTTTTGGAAAATATGCTCAGAATGCAATTAAGATATACTTTGAGAAACTGCAAGGCACATACCAGGAGAAATGTTAGCACACACAGAAAAAAGCAAGAGCCACTTACTTTTGTATTACTAAACAAGCAAAGACTTACTTTGTATAAGAGAAAAAATCCACATAGGCTTTTTGTGTACCCTCAGTTCATGTGCTTTGTTAATTTTTTAAAACTTTTATACATGGGATTCTTAATTAATTTGATTCTTTTTTACTGGCATTCATTAAGCTTTTCCTCTCTCCTGGATCTCCTCAAAACATAAACACCCAAATCTCTCTCATCCTTGACTTTCTTAATTTCTGCACCATTTTCATCTCTGCCAAGTTTCTTGAAAGAACAATAGGCCGGTATAATCCCAATTCATACTACAGTGCTCTGCCTTCAAATTTATAACTCCCTTTTTCCTCTGAAACTTCTTTCTAAAATAAATTCTATATTCAAAACAAATAGGAATTCTGAGTGCCTGTCTTGATCATCAATTGTTTTAAGTATCTGTGTCATCTTCCTTTTTTATTTTTCTCCTGTACCCCTCCATATTTCCTTTTTCTTTTAAATCTGAGGATCTGAGGATCCACCCCATGATATGCAGGATTCCAAAATGGCAGCCCAAAACTGTGCCACCCTATACCTGTGAAATATGATGTAATATCACCTCTGTGATCATATCATGTTGTATAGCACAGGAAATTTATTTGATTGGACATGAACTAATCCTGTGAACCATTTAAAAAAACAGTTTCTATCTGGCTTAGCAGATGGAAACATTTGAAACAGAAGGATGTGATGCACTGTGGCTGGCTTGAAGATAGAGGAGATTATCTGACATGGAAGTAGGTGGCTTCTAGAAGCTGAGAGCAGCTCTCATTTAACAGACATTGAAGAAATGAGGACTTCAGTCTTACAACTTCAAGGAACTAATTTTCTTTTGAGAATCCAAATGAGCTTGAAAGGGAGAGCCCTGAATTCTGGATGAGAAAATAGCTGGTCAACATTTTGATTTCAACCTGAACAGAGAATCTAACCAACCCTGCTACACTTCTGACTTACAAAAACTTGAGTTATTAAGTGGGGATTCTTTTTAAGTTAAATGGTTTATGGTAATTTATTACACAACCATAGAAAATTAATATATATTCTTTAAGATGTTCCTTTTATTATTGATATTTTTGTATACAGGAAAATGCCATCCTGTCTTGATGTTTAAAAACCACTTGAATATTCATAAACACTATATATATATATGTTTATATTTATAAATATAAAGAGGAACCAGTTGTTGAAGGCGATCAGTTTATATAGTCAGATTGAGAACAACTGAATAGAAATCATCACTCCATTAGTCAATATAGACATATAACAGGCATTCAGTGTAAAATCCAAGTTCAAGTTCCACAGACCAAATGTTTTATATTTACACAATATTTTGCTATCAACCATCCTAGAAATAGTCAGAACTTTATTCATGAATTTTAGTCTAGAAATCTCCATCGATTTGAAACAAAATTGCATAGATAACCCCAATTATCCTTCCTTTCACACTTGTTGATTTCTATCTCTGGAGGATTATTTTCAACATACTTGTAGAAACTAAAAATATTAAGTTCAGTAGTCTAGAATAATACTTCCAAAGTATTTTATTTTTTTATTTTTGAATTAAAAAAGAATATGTGAATTAGAAATGCTAAGTACCTAAGAGTTCTCATCTGAATTCACTGATATATCTCTCTTGTAACACAATACCAATCCATAACAACTGAAAATAAAATTTAAGAAGAAAGCAATAAGTCAATATGGAAGTCACAATAAAGAATTTGCTATCCAGGGCAGCCCAGGTGGCTCAAGCAGTTTAGCACTGCCTTTGGCCCAGGGCCTGATCCTGGAGACCTGGGATCGAGTCCCACGTCAGGCTTTTTGCATGGCGCCTGCTTCTTCCTCTGCCTGTGTCTCTGTTTCTCTCTCTCCTCTCAGTGTATTCTCAGAAATAAATAAATAAAATCTTAAAAAAAAGAATTTGCTATCCAAAAATTTATATTTGTATATTGAGGCATTTGCCGCACATTCAGAGTGTCAAAAAGAAATATCTGTATTACTTTGTTAAAAAAATAGAATCAGGACAGTTCAAGATATACAAACTCGGTGAGTATGTTGTGTTGAAAGTTTTTTTAAAATTGTTTTACAGACGGCTAAATCACAGGTGATCAACTACATTTCTCCCTACATTTTTATTTTATTAAATTTATTGAGCTAAAGTCAAAAGACAGAGAGAAAGAGAGAGAGAAAGAGAGAGAGAGAGAGAGAAAGAGAAATGGGGAAAAAAGAACATAGATCCCGAGTTATACATTATGTAAGTTTGAGATACTGAGTTTATGGTTTATCAAAGATTTGACTTGAACTATACTGTAGATTAATTGGACCTAACATGTATATGCAGAACATTTCATGCAATAGCAGGATACACATTTTTCTCAAACGCATATAGCACATTCTCCAGGATAGACTGTGTATGAAGTAAGAAAACAAATCTTTAGAAAATTTAAAATTGAAATAATAATAAAGTATCTTTTTTTGACAATAGTGATATGTAACGAGTAATTAGTAACAGGAGGAAAGGTGGAAAATTCACAAATATGTGTCAATTAAACAATATGCTCCCTGGACAACCAGTGGGTCAAAGAAAAAATCAAAAGAGGAATAAAAAATATCTTGAGAAAAATAAAAAGTGAAACACAATATTCCATATACACAGGATGCAGAAAAGACAGTCATAAGAGGGAAATTTGTAGTGATAAACACCTAAATTAAGAAAAAAGAAGGATCTTAAAGAACTTACCTTACATTTCAAGGAACTAGAAAGAAGAAACTCAGAAGTTTAACAGAAGGAATGAAATAACGATCAGAGCAGAAATAAATGCAATAAAAAATTTAAAAAACAGTTGAAAAAATCAATGAGACTAAGAGCTGGTGTTTGGAAACATTTTACAAAATTTGACAAACAAGCTATATTAAGAAAAAGAAAATTCAAATGAATAAAATCAGAAATGAAAGAGGACACAATGCAACTAATTATATGCCAATAAATTGGAGGAACTAGAAGAGACACATGGTTGTAAACATACTAACTACCAAGACTCAATCATGGAAAAATAGAAAATCTGAAAAGACCAATATTTAGTAAGGATGATTGAATCAGTAATCACAAATATCCAAACAAAGAAACCCCAGGACCAAATGGTTTCACTGGTGAATTTTATCAAACAATAAAAGAAGAATCTTCACAAACTCTTCCAAAACTTAGAGAAGGGAACTCTTCTAGCCTCATTGTATGAAGCTAGCATTACTCTGCTGCCAAGGTCAGATAGAGACACCAAATAAGAAACTATAGACAATATCTTGAGGAAAATAGAAATTTGAAACTGGATTCAACAGGATATTAAAAGTCATACACCATATCAAGTAAGATTTATCCCTGGAATACAAGGATGATTCATCATACATAAATCAATCAATGTGATACACGTTTCTGGAATAAAAGTTGAAAATGATCATTTCAATAGATGCAGAAAGAAAGACATTTGATGGAATTCAACATCCATTCATGACAAAAACTCTCAATAAATTATATGGAAGGAACATACCACAACTCTATGTGATATATTTAAGGCCATCTTTATGACAAGCGCACAGCTAACATACTCAATGAAGAAGGAATGAAAGCGTTTTTTATACAAGATCAGTAGTTAGACAGGATATCTGTTCTTACCACTCCTATTCAACTAGTTCTGGATATTCCAGCCGAGCAAGTAGATAAGAAAAAGAAATATCAAGTCAGAAAGAAAGAGAAATATTTGCTGTTTGAAGATTATATGATCTATAGATACAGAAAATTCTAAGGATTCCACAAAAAAAAGCTATTATAACAAATTCATTAAAATTGCAGGATTCAAAATCAACATAAAAATTAGCCGTTTTACCGTAGACTAACAAACAAGATATCTGAAAAAAGAAATAAAGAAAGAAACTCATTTCCAGTAGCATCAAAAACAATAAAAACCTGTATACTGAAAAACTGGAAGACCTTGGATGAAAGAAATGAAGAAGTTGTAAATGAATAAAAAGATCCCAACCCCATGTTTGTGGACTGTAAGAACTGATATTAAAATAACCATGTTACCTCAGACAAATCAAAATTCCAATGGATTTTTCTCCTAGAAATAAAAAGAATTCTAAAATTCATACAGAACCACAGATGACCTTGAATAGCCGAAGTAATCCTAAGAATTAAGAGCAAAGCCAGGGGCACCACACTTGCAGATCTGAAATTATATTATAAAGCTATCATAATCAAAACAGTATGTTACTGACATAAAAAGGTCGTAGACTATGGAACAAAATTGGGATCCTAGAAATGAACCCTCAGATATATAGTTTACTAATATTTACAAGGCAGCCAAGATACTTAATGAAGAAAGTAAGTTTCTTCAATCAATGGTGTTTGGAAAACTGGATAATCATAAGTGGAAGAATTAAATTGGACTCCTATCTTACACCACTCACAAAAACTACCCAAAATGGATTAAAGACTATGAAACTCTTAATAAAAAAAAACATAAGGAAAAGCTTTATCGGTTTCACAATGATTTTTGAATATGCAACCCAAAACACAAGCAAGAAAAGCAAAAATAAATAAATGGAATATGTGAAATTTTATCATAGCAAAGAAAAAGTAACAATACAATGGGGGAAAAAACTATGTAGGTTTTTTTTTTGTAAGGATATAATATTTGTAAACTATCTGTTAAGGGGTTACTATTGAAATAGTAAAAATGTTCAAAACTATAATAGCAGAAAC